>NC_068963.1:0-58061 GCF_026419915.1 Harpia harpyja | reverse complement strand
TTCCAGGGCTTATGCTTTTAAGGTACAACAACTCATTGTAAAGGGTCCAGAGCATCATTTTTAAGCCCCAAAGTCTGATTTGGAAGGTCCAAAGCCTCATTTGTAGAGTCCAAAGCCGCATTTCTAGGGTCCAGAGCCTCGTGTTTACTTTCCAAAGCCTCATTTTAGGCAACAAACCCCTCATTTTTAGAGTGTAAAGGCTCAGTTTTATTTTCAACAGTCTCATATTCAGTGTCCAAAGCATCAGTTTTAGATTCCAGGCTGGCATTGTAAGGGTCCAAGCCACATCTGGAGCATCCAAACCCTCATTTGGATGGTCCAGAACTCCTGTTTAGGGCTCAAAGCCTCAGGTTTAGGTACCAAAGCCTCATTTCTAGGGGCCAAATCTTTGATTCCATGGTTGAAAGACTCCATGCTAGGGTCGCAACCCTCATTTTAGGCAACAGACTCCACACTTGGGGCTCAAGTAGATAGGGCGACAAGGGACCGTGAAGAGCAGCAACTGCTTTCAGGGCTGGGCCCTTCCATGTGGGAGAAGGAGCCGGACGTTTGCCTTTTCGGATTGAGGCTCTACCGAGGCCGAGCGCCATGAGATGTTCGGTCTCTGGGAAAGCACAGACACCCAGTGCTGTTGTGTCTATGGTTAGGGCGCCAAGGGACCGTGAAGAACAACAACAGCTTTCAGGGCTGGGCCCTTCTTTGTGGGAGAAGGAGACGGACGTTTGCCTTTTCGGCAAGAATTTCGGCCGCGGCCGAGCACCATGAGATGTTGCGTCTCTCAGAAAGCACAGATGCCCAGTGCTGTTGTGTCTCTCGATAGGGCGCCAAGGGTAGGTGAAGAACAGCAAAAGCTTGCAGGGATGGGCCCTTCCTTGTGCGAGAAGGAGCCGGATGTTTGCCTTTTCGGCAAGAGGCTCTGCCGCTGCTGAGGGCCATGAGATGTTGCGACTCTGGGAAAGCCCAGATCCCCAGTGCTGTTGTGCCTGTAGATAGGGCGCCAAGGCACCGTGAAGAGCAGCAACAGCTTTCAGGGCAGGGCCCTTTCCTGTTGCGGCTCTTCACGGTGCCTTGGCACCCTATCTACAGGCACAACAGCACTGGGCATCTGTGCTTTCCCAGAGACGCAACATCTCATGGCGCACGGCCGCGGCAGAGCCTCTTGCCGAAAAGGCAAACGTCTGGCTCCCTCTGCCACAGGGAAGGGCCCAGCCCTGAAAGCTCTTGCTGCTCTTCACGGTGCCTTGGCGCCCTATCTACAGGCACAAAAGCACTGTGGATAAAGGCTTTCTCAAAGACGCAACATCTCATGGCCCTCGGCCGCGGCAGAGCCTCTTGCCGAAAAGGCAAACTTCCGGCTCCTTCTCCCACAGGGAAGGGCCCAGCCCTGAAAGCTGTTGCTGCTCTTCACGGTGCCTTGGCTCCCTATCTACAGGCACAACAGCACTGGGGATCTGTGCTTTCCCAGAGACGCAACATCTCATGGCGCTCGGCCGCGGCAGAGCCTCTTGCCGAAAAGCCAAACGTCCGGCTCCTTCTCCCACAGGGAAGGGCCCAGCCCTGAAAGCTGTTGCTGCTCTTCACGGTGCCTTGGTGCCCTATCTACAAGCACAACAGCACTGGGGATCTGTGCTTTCCCAGAGACGCAACATCTCATGGCGCTCGGCCGCGGCAGAGCCTCTTGCCGAAAAGGCAAACGTCCGGCTCCTTCTCCCACAGGGAAGGGCCCAGCCCTGAAAGCTGTTGCTGCTCTTCAAGGTGCCTTGGCACCCTATCTACAGGCACCACAGCACTGGGGATCTGTGCTTTCCCAGAGACGCAACATCTCATGGCGCTCGGCTGCGGCAGAGCCTCTTGCCGAAAAGGCAAACGTCCGGCTCCTTCTCCCACAGGGAAGGGCCCAGGCCTGAAGCTGTTGCTGCTCTTCACGGTGCCTTGGTGCCCTATCTACAGGCACAACAGCACTGGGGATCTGTGCTTTCCCAGAGACGCAACATCTCATGGCGCTCGGCCGCGGCAGAGCCTCTTGCCGAAAAGGCAAACGTTCGGCTCCTTCTCACGCAGGGAAGGGCCCAGCCCTGAAAGCTGTTGTTGCTCTTCACCTAACCTTGGTGCCCTATCTACAGGCACAACAGCACTGGGCATCTGTGCTTTCCCAGAGACGCAACATCTCATGGCGCTCGGCCGCGGCAGAGCCTCTTGCCGAAAAGGCAAACGTCCGGCTCCCTCTGCCACAGGGAAGGGCCCAGCCCTGAAAGATGTTGCTGCTCTTCACGGTGCCTTGGCGCCCTATCTACAAGCACAAAAGCACTGCGGATATAGGCTTTCTCAAAGACGCAACATCTCATGGCGCTCGGCCGCGGCAGAGCCTCTTGCCGAAAAGGCAAACGTTCGGCTTTTTCTCCCGCAGGGAAGGGCCCAGCCCTGAAAGCTGTTGCTGCTCTTCACGGTGCTTTGGCCCCCTATCTACAGGCACAACAGCACTGGGGATCTGGGCTTTCCCAGAGAAGCAACATCTCATGGCGCTCGTCCGCGGCAGAGCCTCTTGCCGAAAAGGCAAACGTCCGGCTCCTTCTCCCACAGGGAAGGGCCCAGCCATGAAAGATCTTGCTGCTCTTCACGGTGCCTTGGTGCCCTATCTACAGGCACAAAAGCACTGGGGATATGAGCTTTCCCAGAGATGCAACTTCTCATGGCGCTCGGCCGCGGCAGAGCCTCTTGCCGAAAAGGCAAACGTCCGGCTCCTTCTGCCCACAGGGAAGGGCCCAGCTCTGAAAGCTGTTGCTTCTCTTCACGGTGCCTTGGTGCCCTATCTACAGGCACAACAGCACTGGGGATCTGTGCTTTCCCAGAGACGCAACATCTCATGGCGCTCGGCCGCGGCAGAGCCTCTTGCCGAAAAGGCAAACGTCCGGCTCCTTCTCCCACAGGGAAGGGCCCAGCCCTGAAAGCTCTTGCTGCTCTTCACGGTGCCTTGGTGCCCTATCTACAGGCACAACAGCACTGGGGATCTATGCTTTCCCAGAGACGCAACATCTCATGGCGCTAGGCCGCGGCAGAGTCTCTTGCCGAAAAGGCAAATGTCCGGCTCCTTCTGCCACAGGGAAGGGCCCAGCCCTGAAAGCTATTGTTGCTCTTCACGGTGCCTTGGCACCCTATCTACAGGCACAACAGCACTGGGGATCTGGGCTTTCCAAGAGACACAACATCTCATGGCACTCGGCCGCGGCAGAGCCTTTTGCCGAAAAGGCAAACGTCCGGCTCCTTCTCCCCAGGGAAGGGCCCAGGCCTGAAAGCTGTTGCTGCTCTTCACGGTGCCTTGGCGCCCTATCTACAAGCACAACAGCACTGGGGATCTGAGCTTTCCGAGACGCAACATCTCATGGCGCTCAGCCGCGGCAGAGCCTCTTGCCGAAAAGGCAAACGTCCGGCTCCTTCTCCCACAGGGAAGGGCCCAGCCCTGAAAGCTGTTGCTGCTCTTCACGGTGCCTTGGTTCCCTATCTACAGGCACAAAAGCACTGCGGATATAGGTTTTCTCAAAGACGCAACATCTCATGGCGCTCGGCCGCGGCAGAGCCTCTTGCCGAAAAGGCAAACGTCCGCCTCCTTCTCCCACAGGGAAGGGCTCAGCCATGAAAGATCTTGTTGCTCTTCACGGTGCCTTGGTGCCCTATCTACAGGCACAAAAGCACTGGGGATATGGGCTTTCTCAGAGATGCAACTTCTCATGGCACTCGGCCGCGGCAGAGCCTCTTGCCGAAAAGGCAAACGTCCGGCTCCTTCTCCCACAGGGAAGGGCCCAGCCCTGAAAGTTGTTGCTGCTCTTCACGGTGCCTTGGTGGCCTATCTACAAGCACAACAGCAGTGGGGATCTGTGCTTTCCCAGAGACGCAACATCTCATGGCGCTCTGCCGCGGCAGAGCCTCTTGCCGAAAAGGCAAACGTCCGGCTCCTTCTCCCACAGGGAAGGGCCCAGGCCTGAAAGCTGTTGCTGCTCTTCACAGTGCTTTGGCGCCCTATCTACAAGCACAACAGCACTGGGGATCTGTGCTTTCCCAGAGACGCAACATCTCATGGCGCACGGCCGCGGCAGAGCCTCTTGCCGAAAAGGCAAATGTCCGGCTCCTTCTCCCACAGGGAAGGGCCCAGCCCTGAAAGCGTTTGGTTCTCTTCACCTAACCTTGGTGCCCTATCTACAGGCACAACAGCAGTGGGGATCTGTGCTTTCCCAGAGACGCAACATCTCATGGCGCTCGGCCGCGGCTGAGCCTCTTGCCGAAAAGGCAAATGTCCGGCTCCTTCTCCCACAGGGAAGGGCCCAGCCCTGAAAGCTGTTGCTGCTCTTCACGGTGCCTTGGTTACCTATCTACAGGCACAACAGCACTGGGGATCTGGGCATTCCGAGAGATGCAACATCTCATGGTGCTCGGCCGCGGCAGAGCCTCTTGCCGAAAAGGCAAACGTCCGGCTCCTTCTCCCACAAGGAAGGGCCCAGCCCGGAAAGCTGTTGCTGCTCTTCACGGTGCCTTGGTGTCCTATCTACAGGCACAACAGCACTGGGGATCTGGGCTTTCTCAAAGACGCAACATCTCATGGCGCTCAGCCGCGGCAGAGCCTCTTGCCGAAAAGGCAAACGTCCGGCTCCTTCTCCCACAGGGAAGGGCCCAGCCCTGAAAGCTCTTGCTGCTCTTCACGGTGCCTTGGTGCCCTATCTACAGGCACAACAGCACTGGGGATATGAGCTTTCCCAGAGATGCAACTTCTCATGGCGCTCGGCCGCGGCAGAGCCTCTTGCCGAAAAGGCAAATGTCCGGCTCCTTCTGCCACAGGGAAGGGCCCAGCCCTGAAAGCTGTTGTTTCTCTTCACCTAACCTTGGTATCCTATCTACAGGCACAACAGCACTGGGGATCTGGGCTTTCCGAAACGCAACATCTCATGGCGCTCAGCCGCAGCAGAGCCTCTTGCCGAAAAGGCAAACGTCCGGCTCCTTCTCCCACAGGGAAGGGCCAAGCCCTGAAAGCTGTTGGTGCTGTTCACGGTGCCTTGGTTCCTTATCTACAGGCACAAAAGCACTGGGGATCTGGGCTTTCCCAGAGACGCAACATCTCATGGCGCTCGGCCGCGGCAGAGCCTCTTGCCGAAAAGGCAAACGTCCGGCTCCTTCTCCCACAAGGAAGGGCCCAGCCCTGAAAGCTGTTGCTGCTCTTCACGGTGCCTTGGTGCCCTATCTACAGGCACAAAAGCACTCTGGATATAGGCTTTCCCAGAGACGCAACATCTCATGGCGCTCGGCCGCGGCAGAGCCTCTTGCCGAAAAGCCAAACGTCCGGCTCCTTCTGCTACAGGGAAGGGCCCAGCCCTGAAAGCTGTTGCTGCTCTTCACGGTGCCTTGGTTCCCTATCTACAGGCACAACAGCACTGGGGATCTGGGCTTTCTGATACGCAACATCTCATGGCGCTCGGCCGCAGCATAGCCTCTTGCCGAAAAGGCAAACGTCCGGCTCCCTCTGCCACAGGGAAGGGCCCAGCCCTGAAAGCTGTTGCTGCTCTTCATGATGCCTTGGCGCCCTATCTACAGGCACAACAGCACTGGGGATCTGTGCTTTCCCAGAGACGCAACATCTCATGGCGCTCGGCCGCGGCAGAGCCTCTTGCCGAAAAGGCAAACGTCCGGCTCCTTCTCCCACAGGGAAGGGCCCAGCCCTGAAAGCTGTTGTTGCTCTTCACGTAACCTTGGTTTCCTACCTACAGGCACAACAGCACTGGGCATCTGTGCTTTCCCAGAAACGCAACATCTCATGGCGCTCTGCCGCGGCAGAGCCTCTTGCCGAAAAGGGAAACGTCCGGATCCTTCTCCCACAGGGAAGGGCCCAGCCCTGAAAGCTGTTGCTGCTCTTCACGGTGCCTTGGCGCCCTATCTACAGGCACAACAGCAGTGGGGATCTGGGCTTTCCCAGAGACGCAACATCTCATGGCGCTCGGCCACAGCATAGCCTCTTGCCGAAAAGGCAAATGTCCGGCTCCTTCTCCCACAGGGAAGGGCCCAGCCCTGAAAGCTGTTGCTGCTCTTCACCTAACCTTGGCGTCCTATCTACAGGCACAACAGCACTGGGCATCTGTGCTTTCCCAGAGATGCAACATCTCATGGCGCTCGGCCGCGGCAGAGCCTCTTGCCGAAAAGGCAAACGTCCGGCTCCTTCTCCCACAGGGAAGGGCCCAGCCCTGAAAGCTGTTGCTGCTCTTCACGGTGCCTTGGCGCCCTATCTACAGGCACAACAGCACTGCGGACCAGTGCTTTCCCAGAGACGCAACATCTCATGGCGCTCGGCCGCGGCAGAGCCTCTTGCCGAAAAGACAAACGTTTTCTCCTTCTCCCATAGGGAAGGGCCCAGCCCTGAAAGCTGTTGCTGCTCTTCACGGTGCCTTGGCGCCCTATCTACAGGCACAACAGCACTGGGGATCTGGGCTTTCCCAGAGACGCAACATCTCATGGCGCTCGGCCGCGGCAGAGCCTCTTGCCGAAAAGGCAAACGTCCGGCTCCTTCTCCCACAGGGAAACGCCCAGCCCTGAAAGCTGTTGCTGCTCTTCACAGTGCCTTGGTGCCCTATCTACAGGCACAACAGCACTGGGGATCTGGGCTTTCCCAGAGACGCAACATCTCATGGCGCTCGGCCGCGGCAGAGCCTCTTGCCGAAAAGCCAAACGTCCGCCTCCTTCTCCCACAGGGAAGGGCCCAGCCCTGAAAGCTGTTGCTGCTCTTCACGGTGCCTTGGTTCCCTATCTACAGGCACAACAGCACTGGGGATCTGGTCTTTCCGATACGCAATATCTCATGGCGCTCGGCCACAGCATAGCCTCTTGCCGAAAAGGCAAACGTCCGGCTCCCTCTGCCACAGGGAAGGGCCCAGCCCTGAAAGCTGTTGTTGCTCTTCACCTAACCTTGGTTTCCTACCTACAGGCACAACAGCACTGGGCATCTGTGCTTTCCCAGAAACGCAACATCTCATGGCGCTCGGCCGCGGCAGAGCCTCTTGCCGAAAAGGCAAACATCCGGCTCCTTCTCCCACAGGGAAGGGCCCAGCCCTGAAAGCTGTTGCTGCTCTTCACGGTGCCTTGGCGCCCTATCTACAGGCACAACAGCAGTGGGGATCTGGGCTTTCCCAGAGACGCAACATCTCATGGCGCTCGGCCACAGCATAGCCTCTTGCCGAAAAGGCAAATGTCCGGCTCCTTCTGCCACAGGGAAGGGCCCAGCCCTGAAAGCTGTTGCTGCTCTTCACCTAACCTTGGAGTCCTATCTACAGGCACAACAGCACTGGGCATCTGTGCTTTCCCAGAGATGCAACATCTCATGGCGCTCGGCCGCGGCAGAGCCTCTTGCCGAAAAGGCAAACGTCCGGCTCCCTCTGCCACAGGGAAGGGCCCAGCCCTGAAAGCTGTTGCTGCTCTTCATGATGCCTTGGCGCCCTATCTACAGGCACAACAGCACTGGGGATCTGTGCTTTCCCAGAGACGCAACATCTCATGGCGCTCGGCCGCGGCAGAGCCTCTTGCCGAAAAGGCAAACGTCCGGCTCCTTCTCCCACAGGGAAGGGCCCAGCGCTTAAAGCTGTTGTTGCTCTTCACCTAACCTTGGTTTCCTACCTACAGGCACAACAGCACTGGGCATCTGTGCTTTCCCAGAAACGCAACATCTCATGGCGCTCGGCCGCGGCAGAGCCTCTTGCCGAAAACGCAAACATCGGGCTCCTTCTCCCACAGGGAAGGGCCCAGCCCTGAAAGCTGTTGTTGCTCTTCACCTAACCTTGGTTTCCTACCTACAGGCACAAAAGCACTGGGCATCTGTGCTTTCCCAGAAACGCAACATCTCATGGCGCTCGGCCGCGGCAGAGCCTCTTGCCGAAAAGGCAAACATCCGGCTCCTTCTCCCACAGGGAAGGGCCCAGCCCTGAAAGCTGTTGCTGCTCTTCACGGTGCCTTGGCGCCCTATCTACAGGCACAACAGCAGTGGGGATCTGGGCTTTCCCAGAGACGCAACATCTCATGGCGCTCGGCCACAGCATAGCCTCTTGCCGAAAAGGCAAATGTCCGGCTCCTTCTCCCACAGGGAAGGGCCCAGCCCTGAAAGCTGTTGCTGCTCTTCACCTAACCTTGGAGTCCTATCTACAGGCACAACAGCACTGGGCATCTGTGCTTTCCCAGAGATGCAACATCTCATGGCGCTCAGCCGCGGCACAGCCTCTTGCCGAAAAGGCAAACGTCCGGCTCCTTCTCCCACAGGGAAGGGCCCAGCCCTGAAAGCTGTTGCTGCTCTTCACGGTGCCTTGGCGCCCTATCTACAGGCACAACAGCACTGCGGACCAGTGCTTTCCCAGAGACGCAACATCTCATGGCGCTCGGCCGCGGCAGAGCCTCTTGCCGAAAAGCCAAACGTTTTCTCCTTCTCCCATAGGGAAGGGCCCAGCCCTGAAAGCTGTTGCTGCTCTTCACGGTGCCTTGGCGCCCTATCTACAGTCACAACAGCACTGGGGATCTGGGCTTTCCCAGAGACGCAACATCTCATGGCGCTCGGCCGCGGCAGAGCCTCTTGCCGAAAAGGCAAAAGTCCGGCTCCTTCTGCCACAGGGAAACGCCCAGGCCTGAAAGCTGTTGCTGCTCTTCACAGTGCCTTGGTGCCCTATCTACAGGCACAACAGCACTGGGGATTTGTGCTTTCCCAGAGACGCAACATCTCATGGCGCTCGGCCGTGGCAGAGCCTCTTGCCGAAAAGGCAAACGTCCGGCTCCTTCTCCCACAGGGAAGGGCCCAGCCCTGAAAGCTATTGTTGCTCTTCACGGTGCCTTGGTGCCCTATCTACAGGCACAACAGCACTGGGGATCTGGGCTTTCCAAGAGACACAACATCTCATGGCGCTCGGACACAGCAGAGCCTTTTGCCAAAAAGGTAAACTTCCGGCTCCTTCTCCCCAGGGAAGGGCCCAGCCCTGAAAGCTGTTGCTGCTCTTCATGGTGCTGTGGCGCCCTATCTAGAAGCACAACAGCACTGGGGATCTGGGCTTTCCCAGAGACGCAACATCTCATGGCGCTCGGCCGCGGCAGAGCCTCTTGCCGAAAAGGCAAACGTCCGGCTCCTTCTCCCACAGGGAAGGGCCCAGCCCTGAAAGCTGTTGCTGCTCTTCAAGGTGCCTTGGCACCCTATCTACAGGCACAACAGGACAGGGGATCTGGGCTTTCTCAGAGACGCAACATCTCATGGCGCTCTGCCGCGGCAGAGCCTCTTGCCGAAAAGGGAAACGTCCGGCTCCTTCTCCCACAGGGAAGGGCCCAGCCCTGAAAGCTGTTGCTGCTCTTCACGGTGCCTTGGCGCCCTATCTACAGGCACAACAGCAGTGGGGATCTGGGCTTTCCCAGAGACGCAACATCTCATGGCGCTCGGCCACAGCATAGCCTCTTGCCGAAAAGGCAAATGTCCGGCTCCTTCTCCCACAGGGAAGGGCCCAGCCCTGAAAGCTGTTGCTGCTCTTCACCTAACCTTGGAGTCCTATCTACAGGCACAACAGCACTGGGCATCTGTGCTTTCCCAGAGATGCAACATCTCATGGCGCTCGGCCGCGGCAGAGCCTCTTGCCGAAAAGGCAAACGTCCGGCTCCTTCTCCCACAGGGAAGGGCCCAGCCCTGAAAGCTGTTGCTGCTCTTCACGGTGCCTTGGCGCCCTATCTACAGGCACAACAGCACTGCGGACCAGTGCTTTCCCAGAGACGCAACATCTCATGGCGCTCGGCCGCGGCAGAGCCTGTTGCCGAAAAGGCAAACTTTCGGCTCCTTCTCCCACAAGGAAGGGCCCAGCCCTGAAAGCTGTTGCTGCTCTTCACGGTGCCTTGGTGCCCTATCTACAGGCACAAAAGCACTCTGGATATAGGCTTTCCCAGAGACGCAACATCTCATGGCGCTCGGCCGCGGCAGAGCCTCTTGCCGAAAAGCCAAACGTCCGGCTCCTTCTGCTACAGGGAAGGGCCCAGCCCTGAAAGCTGTTGCTGCTCTTCACGGTGCCTTGGTTCCCTATCTACAGGCACAACAGCACTGGGGATCTGGGCTTTCTGATACGCAACATCTCATGGCGCTCGGCCGCAGCATAGCCTCTTGCCGAAAAGGCAAACGTCCGGCTCCCTCTGCCACAGGGAAGGGCCCAGCCCTGAAAGCTGTTGCTGCTCTTCATGATGCCTTGGCGCCCTATCTACAGGCACAACAGCACTGGGGATCTGTGCTTTCCCAGAGACGCAACATCTCATGGCGCTCGGCCGCGGCAGAGCCTCTTGCCGAAAAGGCAAACGTCCGGCTCCTTCTCCCACAGGGAAGGGCCCAGCCCTGAAAGCTGTTGTTGCTCTTCACCTAACCTTGGTTTCCTACCTACAGGCACAACAGCACTGGGCATCTGTGCTTTCCCAGAAACGCAACATCTCATGGCGCTCTGCCGCGGCAGAGCCTCTTGCCGAAAAGGGAAACGTCCGGATCCTTCTCCCACAGGGAAGGGCCCAGCCCTGAAAGCTGTTGCTGCTCTTCACGGTGCCTTGGCGCCCTATCTACAGGCACAACAGCAGTGGGGATCTGGGCTTTCCCAGAGACGCAACATCTCATGGCGCTCGGCCACAGCATAGCCTCTTGCCGAAAAGGCAAATGTCCGGCTCCTTCTCCCACAGGGAAGGGCCCAGCCCTGAAAGCTGTTGCTGCTCTTCACCTAACCTTGGCGTCCTATCTACAGGCACAACAGCACTGGGCATCTGTGCTTTCCCAGAGATGCAACATCTCATGGCGCTCGTCCGCGGCAGAGCCTCTTGCCGAAAAGGCAAACGTCCGGCTCCTTCTCCCACAGGGAAGGGCCCAGCCCTGAAAGCTGTTGCTGCTCTTCACGGTGCCTTGGCGCCCTATCTACAGGCACAACAGCACTGCGGACCAGTGCTTTCCCAGAGACGCAACATCTCATGGCGCTCGGCCGCGGCAGAGCCTCTTGCCGAAAAGACAAACGTTTTCTCCTTCTCCCATAGGGAAGGGCCCAGCCCTGAAAGCTGTTGCTGCTCTTCACGGTGCCTTGGCGCCCTATCTACAGGCACAACAGCACTGGGGATCTGGGCTTTCCCAGAGACGCAACATCTCATGGCGCTCGGCCGCGGCAGAGCCTCTTGCCGAAAAGGCAAAAGTCCGGCTCCTTCTGCCACAGGGAAACGCCCAGCCCTGAAAGCTGTTGCTGCTCTTCACAGTGCCTTGGTCCCCTATCTACAGGCACAACAGCACTGGGGATCTGGGCTTTCCCAGAGACGCAACATCTCATGGCGCTCGGCCGCGGCAGAGCCTCTTGCCGAAAAGCCAAACGTCCGCCTCCTTCTCCCACAGGGAAGGGCCCAGCCCTGAAAGCTGTTGCTGCTCTTCACGGTGCCTTGGTTCCCTATCTACAGGCACAACAGCACTGGGGATCTGGTCTTTCCGATACGCAACATCTCATGGCGCTCGGCCACAGCATAGCCTCTTGCCGAAAAGGCAAACGTCCGGCTCCCTCTGCCACAGGGAAGGGCCCAGCCCTGAAAGCTGTTGTTGCTCTTCACCTAACCTTGGTTTCCTACCTACAGGCACAACAGCACTGGGCATCTGTGCTTTCCCAGAAACGCAACATCTCATGGCGCTCGGCCGCGGCAGAGCCTCTTGCCGAAAAGGCAAACATCCGGCTCCTTCTCCCACAGGGAAGGGCCCAGCCCTGAAAGCTGTTGCTGCTCTTCACGGTGCCTTGGCGCCCTATCTACAGGCACAACAGCAGTGGGGATCTGGGCTTTCCCAGAGACGCAACATCTCATGGCGCTCGGCCACAGCATAGCCTCTTGCCGAAAAGGCAAATGTCCGGCTCCTTCTCCCACAGGGAAGGGCCCAGCCCTGAAAGCTGTTGCTGCTCTTCACCTAACCTTGGAGTCCTATCTACAGGCACAACAGCACTGGGCATCTGTGCTTTCCCAGAGATGCAACATCTCATGGCGCTCGGCCGCGGCAGAGCCTCTTGCCGAAAAGGCAAACGTCCGGCTCCCTCTGCCACAGGGAAGGGCCCAGCCCTGAAAGCTGTTGCTGCTCTTCATGATGCCTTGGCGCCCTATCTACAGGCACAACAGCACTGGGGATCTGTGCTTTCCCAGAGACGCAACATCTCATGGCGCTCGGCCGCGGCAGAGCCTCTTGCCGAAAAGGCAAACGTCCGGCTCCTTCTCCCACAGGGAAGGGCCCAGCCCTGAAAGCTGTTGTTGCTCTTCACCTAACCTTGGTTTCCTACCTACAGGCACAACAGCACTGGGCATCTGTGCTTTCCCAGAAACGCAACATCTCATGGCGCTCGGCCGCGGCAGAGCCTCTTGCCGAAAACGCAAACATCGGGCTCCTTCTCCCACAGGGAAGGGCCCAGCCCTGAAAGCTGTTGTTGCTCTTCACCTAACCTTGGTTTCCTACCTACAGGCACAAAAGCACTGGGCATCTGTGCTTTCCCAGAAACGCAACATCTCATGGCGCTCGGCCGCGGCAGAGCCTCTTGCCGAAAAGGCAAACATCCGGCTCCTTCTCCCACAGGGAAGGGCCCAGCCCTGAAAGCTGTTGCTGCTCTTCACGGTGCCTTGACGCCCTATCTACAGGCACAACAGCAGTGGGGATCTGGGCTTTCCCAGAGACGCAACATCTCATGGCGCTCGGCCACAGCATAGCCTCTTGCCGAAAAGGCAAATGTCCGGCTCCTTCTCCCACAGGGAAGGGCCCAGCCCTGAAAGCTGTTGCTGCTCTTCACCTAACCTTGGAGTCCTATCTACAGGCACAACAGCACTGGGCATCTGTGCTTTCCCAGAGATGCAACATCTCATGGCGCTCAGCCGCGGCACAGCCTCTTGCCGAAAAGGCAAACGTCCGGCTCCTTCTCCCACAGGGAAGGGCCCAGCCCTGAAAGCTGTTGCTGCTCTTCACGGTGCCTTGGCGCCCTATCTACAGGCACAACAGCACTGCGGACCAGTGCTTTCCCAGAGACGCAACATCTCATGGCGCTCGGCCGCGGCACAGCCTCTTGCCGAAAAGGCAAACGTCCGGCTCCTTCTCCCACAGGGAAGGGCCCAGGCCTGAAAGCTGTTGCTGCTCTTCACGGTGCCTTGGCGCCCTATCTACAGTCACAACAGCACTGGGGATCTGGGCTTTCCCAGAGACGCAACATCTCATGGCGCTCGGCCGCGGCAGAGCCTCTTGCCGAAAAGGCAAAAGTCCGGCTCCTTCTGCCACAGGGAAACGCCCAGGCCTGAAAGCTGTTGCTGCTCTTCACAGTGCCTTGGTGCCCTATCTACAGGCACAACAGCACTGGGGATTTGTGCTTTCCCAGAGACGCAACATCTCATGGCGCTCGGCCGTGGCAGAGCCTCTTGCCGAAAAGGCAAACGTCCGGCTCCTTCTCCCACAGGGAAGGGCCCAGCCCTGAAAGCTATTGTTGCTCTTCACGGTGCCTTGGTGCCCTATCTACAGGCACAACAGCACTGGGGATCTGGGCTTTCCAAGAGACACAACATCTCATGGCGCTCGGACACAGCAGAGCCTTTTGCCAAAAAGGTAAACTTCCGGCTCCTTCTCCCCAGGGAAGGGCCCAGCCCTGAAAGCTGTTGCTGCTCTTCATGGTGCTGTGGCGCCCTATCTAGAAGCACAACAGCACTGGGGATCTGGGCTTTCCCAGAGACGCAACATCTCATGGCGCTCGGCCGCGGCAGAGCCTCTTGCCGAAAAGGCAAACGTCCGGCTCCTTCTCCCACAGGGAAGGGCCCAGCCCTGAAAGCTGTTGCTGCTCTTCAAGGTGCCTTGGCACCCTATCTACAGGCACAACAGCACTGGGGATCTGGGCTTTCCAAGAGACACAACATCTCATGGCACTCGGCCGCGGCAGAGCCTTTTGCCGAAAAGGCAAACGTCCGGCTCCTTCTCCCCAGGGAAGGGCCCAGGCCTGAAAGCTGTTGTTGCTCTTCATGGTGCCTTGGCGCCCTATCTACAGGCACAACAGGACAGGGGATCTGGGCTTTCTCAGAGACGCAACATCTCATGGCGCTCTGCCGCGGCAGAGCCTCTTGCCGAAAAGGGAAACGTCCGGCTCCTTCTCCCACAGGGAAGGGCCCAGCCCTGAAAGCTGTTGCTGCTCTTCACGGTGCCTTGGCGCCCTATCTACAGGCACAACAGCAGTGGGGATCTGGGCTTTCCCAGAGACGCAACATCTCATGGCGCTCGGCCACAGCATAGCCTCTTGCCGAAAAGGCAAATGTCCGGCTCCTTCTCCCACAGGGAAGGGCCCAGCCCTGAAAGCTGTTGCTGCTCTTCACCTAACCTTGGAGTCCTATCTACAGGCACAACAGCACTGGGCATCTGTGCTTTCCCAGAGATGCAACATCTCATGGCGCTCGGACCGCGGCAGAGCCTCTTGCCGAAAAGGCAAACGTCCGGCTCCTTCTCCCACAGGGAAGGGCCCAGCCCTGAAAGCTGTTGCTGCTCTTCACGGTGCCTTGGCGCCCTATCTACAGGCACAACAGCACTGCGGACCAGTGCTTTCCCAGAGACGCAACATCTCATGGCGCTCGGCCGCGGCAGAGCCTCTTGCCGAAAAGGTAAACTTCCGGCTCCTTCTCCCCAGGGAAGGGCCCAGGCCTGAAAGCTGTTGCTGCTCTTCATGGTGCTGTGGCGCCCTATCTAGAAGCACAACAGCACTGGGGATCTGGGCTTTCCCAGAGACGCAACATCTCATGGCGCTCTGCCGCGGCAGAGCCTCTTGCCGAAAAGGCAAACGTCCGGCTCCTTCTCCCATAGGGAAGGGCCCAGCCCTGAAAGCTGTTGCTGCTCTTCACGGTGCCTTGGCGCCCTATCTACAGGCACAACAGCACTGGGGATCTGGGCTTTCCCAGAGACGCAACATCTCATGGCGCTCGGCCGCAGCAGAGCCTCTTGCCGAAAAGCCAAACGTCCGGCTCCTTCTGCCACAGGGAAGGGCCCAGCCCTGAAAGCTGTTGCTGCTCTTCACGGTGCCTTGGCGCCCTATGTACAGGCACAACAGCACTGGGGATCTGGGCTTTCCGAGACGCAACATCTCATGGCGCTCGGCCGCAGCATAGCCTCTTGCCGAAAAGGCAAACGTCCGGCTCCCTGTGCCACAGGGAAACTCCCAGCCCTGAAAGCTCTTGCTGCTCTTCATGATGCCTTGGCGCCCTATCTACAGGCACAACAGCACTGGGCATCTGGGCTTTCCCAGAAACGCAACATCTCATGGCGCTCGGGCCGCGGCAGAGCCTCTTGCCGAAAAGGCAAACATCCGGCTCCCTCTGCCACAGGGAAGGGCCGAGCCCTGAAAGCTGTTGCTGCTCTTCACGGTGCCTTGGCGCCCTATCTACAGGCACAACAGCACTGGGGATCTGGGCTTTCCCAGAGACGCAACATCTCATGGCGCTCGGCCGCGGCAGAGCCCTCTTGCCGAAAAGGCAAACATCCGGCTCCCTCTGCCACAGGGAAGGGCCCAGCCCTGAAAGCTGTTGCTGCTCTTCATGGTGCCTTGGCGCCCTATCTACAGGCACAACAGCACTGGGGATCTGGGCTTTCCCCGTGACGCAACATCTCATGGCGCTCTGCCGCGGCAGAGCCTCTTGCCGAAAAGGGAAACGTCCGGCTCCTTCTCCCACAGGGAAGGGCCCAGCCCTGAAAGCTGTTGCTGCTCTTCACCTAACCTTGGAGTCCTATCTACAGGCACAACAGCACTGGGCATCTGTGCTTTCCCAGAGATGCAACATCTCATGGCGCTCGGACCGCGGCAGAGCCTCTTGCCAAAAAGGCAAACGTCCGGCTCCTTCTCCCACAGGGAAGGGCCCAGCCCTGAAAGCTGTTGCTGCTCTTCACGGTGCCTTGGCGCCCTATCTACAGGCACAACAGCACTGCGGACCAGTGCTTTCCCAGAGACGCAACATCTCATGGCGCTCGGCTGCGGCAGAGCCTCTTGCCGAAAAGACAAACGTCCGGCTCCTTCTCCCACAGGGAAGGGCCCAGCCCTGAAAGCTGTTGGTGCTCTTCACGGTGCCTTGGTTCCTTATCTACAGGCACAAAAGCACTGGGGATCTGGGCTTTCCCAGAGACGCAACATCTCATGGCGCTCGGCCGCGGCAGAGCCTCTTGCCGAAAAGGCAAACTTTCGGCTCCTTCTCCCACAAGGAAGGGCCCAGCCCTGAAAGCTGTTGCTGCTCTTCACGGTGCCTTGGTGCCCTATCTACAGGCACAAAAGCACTCTGGATATAGGCTTTCCAGCGACGCAACATCTCATGGCGCTCGTCCGCGGCAGAGCCTCTTGCCGAAAAGCCAAACGTCCGTCTCCTTCTCCCATAGGGAAGGGCCCAGCCCTGAAAGCTGTTGCTGCTCTTCACGGTGCCTTGGCGCCCTATCTACAGGCACAACAGCACTGGGGATCTGGGCTTTCCAGAGACGCAACATCTCATGGCGCTCGGACCGCGGCAGAGCCTCTTGCCGAAAAGGCAAACGTCCGGCTCCTTCTGCCACAGGGAAACTCCCAGCCCTGAAAGCTCTTGCTGCTCTTCACGGTGCCTTGGTTCCCTATCTACAGGCACAACAGCACTGGGGATCTGGGCATTCCGAGAGACGCAACATCTCATGGCGCTCGGCCGCAGCATAGCCTCTTGCCGAAAAGGCAAACGTCTGGCTCCCTCTGCCACAGGGAAGGGCCCAGGCCTGAAAGCTGTTGCTGCTCTTCATGGTGCCTTGGCGCCCTATCTACAGGCACAACAGCACTGGGGATCTGTGCTTTCCCAGAGTAGCAACATCTCATGGCGCTCGGCCACGGCAGAGCCTCTTGCCGAAAAGGCAAACGTCCGGCTCCTTCTCCCACAGGGAAGGGCCCAGCCCTGAAAGCTGTTGCTGCTCTTCATGATGCCTTGGCGCCCTATCTACAGGCACAACAGCACTGGGGATCAGGGCTTTCCCCGAGACGCAACATCTCATGGTGCTCTGCCGCGGCAGAGCCTCTTGCCGAAAAGGGAAACTTCCGGCTCCTTCTCCCACAGGGAAGGGCCCAGCCCTGAAAGCTGTTGCTGCTCTTCACGGTGCCTTGGCGCCCTATCTACAGGCACAACAGCACTGGGGATCTGGGCTTTCCCAGAGACGCAACATCTCATGGCGCTCGGCCACAGCATAGCCTCTTGCCGAAAAGGCAAAAGTCCGGCTCCTTCTCCCACAGGGAAGGGCCCAGCCCTGAAAGCTGTTGCTGCTCTTCACCTAACCTTGGAGTCCTATCTACAGGCACAACACAGCACTGGGCATCTGTGCTTTCCCAGAGATGCAACATCTCATGGCGCTCGGCCGCGGCAGAGCCTCTTGCCGAAAAGGCAAACGTCCGGCTCCTTCTCCCACAGGGAAGGGCCCAGCCCTGAAAGCTGTTGTTGCTCTTCACCTAACCTTGGTTACCTACCTACAGGCACAACAGCACTGGGCATCTGTGCTTTCCCAGAAACGCAACATCTCATGGCGCTCGGCCGCGGCAGAGCCTCTTGCCGAAAAGGCAAACGTCCGGCTCCTTCTCCCACAGGGAAGGGCCCAGCCCTGAAAGCTGTTGCTGCTCTTCACGGTGCCTTGGCGCCCTATCTACAGGCACAACAGCACTGCGGACCAGTGCTTTCCCAGAGACGCAACATCTCATGGCGCTCGGCCGCGGCAGAGCCTCTTGCCGAAAAGCCAAACGTTTTCTCCTTCTCCCATAGGGAAGGGCCCAGCCCTGAAAGCTGTTGCTGCTCTTCACGGTGCCTTGGCGCCCTATCTACAGGCACAACAGCACTGGGGATCTGGGCTTTCCCAGAGACGCAACATCTCATGGCGCTCGGCCGCGGCAGAGCCTCTTGCCGAAAAGGCAAAAGTCCGGCTCCTTCTGCCACAGGGAAACGCCCAGGCCTGAAAGCTGTTGCTGCTCTTCACAGTGCCTTGGTGCCCTATCTACAGGCACAACAGCACTGGGGATTTGTGCTTTCCCAGAGACGCAACATCTCATGGCGCTCGGCCGTGGCAGAGCCTCTTGCCGAAAAGGCAAACGTCCGGCTCCTTCTCCCACAGGGAAGGGCCCAGCCCTGAAAGCTATTGTTGCTCTTCACGGTGCCTTGGTGCCCTATCTACAGGCACAACAGCACTGGGGATCTGGGCTTTCCAAGAGACACAACATCTCATGGCGCTCGGACACAGCAGAGCCTTTTGCCAAAAAGGTAAAATTCCGGCTCCTTCTCCCCAGGGAAGGTCCCAGCCCTGAAAGCTGTTGCTGCTCTTCATGGTGCTGTGGCGCCCTATCTAGAAGCACAACAGCACTGGGGATCTGGGCTTTCCCAGAGACGCAACATCTCATGGCGCTCGGCCGCGGCAGAGCCTCTTGCCGAAAAGGCAAACGTCCGGCTCCTTCTCCCACAGGGAAGGGCCCAGCCCTGAAAGCTGTTGCTGCTCTTCAAGGTGCCTTGGCACCCTATCTACAGGCACAACAGCACTGGGGATCTGGGCTTTCCAAGAGATACAACATCTCATGGCACTCGGCCGCGGCAGAGCCTTTTGCCGAAAAGGCAAACGTCCGGCTCCTTCTCCCCAGGGAAGGGCCCAGGCCTGAAAGCTGTTGCTGCTCTTCATGGTGCCTTGGCGCCCTATCTACAGGCACAACAGGACAGGGGATCTGGGCTTTCTCAGAGACGCAACATCTCATGGCGCTCTGCCGCGGCAGAGCCTCTTGCCGAAAAGGGAAACGTCCGGCTCCTTCTCCCACAGGGAAGGGCCCAGCCCTGAAAGCTGTTGCTGCTCTTCACGGTGCCTTGGCGCCCTATCTACAGGCACAACAGCAGTGGGGATCTGGGCTTTCCCAGAGACGCAACATCTCATGGCGCTCGGCCACAGCATAGCCTCTTGCCGAAAAGGCAAATGTCCGGCTCCTTCTCCCACAGGGAAGGGCCCAGCCCTGAAAGCTGTTGCTGCTCTTCACCTAACCTTGGAGTCCTATCTACAGGCACAACAGCACTGGGCATCTGTGCTTTCCCAGAGATGCAACATCTCATGGCGCTCGGCCGCGGCAGAGCCTCTTGCCGAAAAGGCAAACGTCCGGCTCCTTCTCCCACAGGGAAGGGCCCAGCCCTGAAAGCTGTTGCTGCTCTTCACAGTGCCTTGGCGCCCTATCTACAGGCACAACAGCACTGCGGACCAGTGCTTTCCAGGAGACGCAACATCTCATGGCGCTCGGCCGCGGCAGAGCCTCTTGCCGAAAAGGTAAACTTCCGGCTCCTTCTCCCCAGGGAAGGGCCCAGGCCTGAAAGCTGTTGCTGCTCTTCATGGTGCTGTGGCGCCCTATCTAGAAGCACAACAGCACTGGGGATCTGGGCTTTCCCAGAGACGCAACATCTCATGGCGCTCGGCCGCGGCAGAGCCTCTTGCCGAAAAGGCAAACGTCCGGCTCCTTCTCCCACAGGGAAGGGCCCAGCCCTGAAAGCTGTTGCTGCTCTTCAAGGTGCCTTGGCACCCTATCTACAGGCACCACAGCACTGGGGATCTGTGCTTTCCCAGAGACGCAACATCTCATGGCGCTCGGCCGCGGCAGAGCCTCTTGCCGAAAAGCCAAACGTCCGGCTCCTTCTCCCATAGGGAAGGGCCCAGCCCTGAAAGCTGTTGCTGCTCTTCACGGTGCCTTGGCGCCCTATCTACAGGCACAACAGCACTGGGGATCTGGGCTTTCCCAGAGACGCAACATCTCATGGCGCTCGGCCGCGGCAGAGCCTCTTGCCGAAAAGCCAAACGTCCGGCTCCTTCTGCCACAGGGAAGGGCCCAGCCCTGAAAGCTGTTGCTGCTCTTCACGGTGCCTTGGCGCCCTATGTACAGGCACAACAGCACTGGGGATCTGGGCTTTCCGAGACGCAACATCTCATGGCGCTCGGCCGCAGCATAGCCTCTTGCCGAAAAGGGAAACGTCCGGCTCCCTCTGCCACAGGGAAGGGCCCAGCCCTGAAAGCTGTTGCTGCTCTTCATGATGCCTTGGCGCCCTATCTACAGGCACAACAGCACTGGGGATCTGTGCTTTCCCAGAGACGCAACATCTCATGGCGCTCGGCCGCGGCAGAGCCTCTTGCCGAAAAGGCAAACGTCCGGCTCCTTCTCCCACAGGGAAGGGCCCAGCCCTGAAAGCTGTTGTTGCTCTTCACCTAACCTTGGTGTCCTACCTACAGGCACAACAGCACTGGGCATCTGGGCTTTCCCAGAAACGCAACATCTCATGGCGCTCGGCCGCGGCAGAGCCTCTTGCCGAAAAGGCAAACATCCGGCTCCCTCTGCCACAGGGAAGGGCCGAGCCCTGAAAGCTGTTGCTGCTCTTCATGGTGCCTTGGCGCCCTATCTACAGGCACAACAGCACTGGGGATCTGGGCTTTCCCCGAGACGCAACATCTCATGGCGCTCTGCCGCGGCAGAACCTCTTGCCGAAAAGGGAAACGTCCGGCTCCTTCTCCCACAGGGAAGGGCCCAGCCCTGAAAGCTGTTGCTGCTCTTCACGGTGCCTTGGCGCCCTATCTACAGGCACAACAGCACTGGGGATCTGGGCTTTCCCAGAGACGCAACATCTCATGGCGCTCGGCCGCGGCAGAGCCTCTTGCCGAAAAGGCAAACATCCGGCTCCCTCTGCCACAGGGAAGGGCCCAGCCCTGAAAGCTGTTGCTGCTCTTCATGGTGCCTTGGCGCCCTATCTACATGCACAACAGCACTGGGGATCTGGGCTTTCCCCGTGACGCAACATCTCATGGCGCTCTGCCGCGGCAGAGCCTCTTGCCGAAAAGGGAAACGTCCGGCTCCTTCTCCCACAGGGAAGGGCCCAGCCCTGAAAGCTGTTGCTGCTCTTCACCTAACCTTGGAGTCCTATCTACAGGCACAACAGCACTGGGCATCTGTGCTTTCCCAGAGATGCAACATCTCATGGCGCTCGGCCGCGGCAGAGCCTCTTGCCGAAAAGGCAAACGTCCGGCTCCTTCTCCCACAGGGAAGGGCCCAGCCCTGAAAGCTGTTGTTGCTCTTCACCTAACCTTGGTTTCCTACCTACAGGCACAACAGCACTGGGCATCTCTGCTTTCCCAGAAACGCAACAGCTCATGGCGCTCGGCCGCGGCAGAGCCTCTTGCCGAAAAGGCAAACATCGGGCTCCTTCTCCCACAGGGAAGGGCCCAGCCCTGAAAGCTGTTGTTGCTCTTCACCTAACCTTGGTTTCCTACCTACAGGCACAAAAGCACTGGGCATCTGTGCTTTCCCAGAAACGCAACATCTCATGGCGCTCGGCCGCGGCAGAGCCTCTTGCCGAAAAGGCAAACATCCGGCTCCTTCTCCCACAGGGAAGGGCCCAGCCCTGAAAGCTGTTGCTGCTCTTCACGGTGCCTTGGCGCCCTATCTACAGGCACAACAGCAGTGGGGATCTGGGCTTTCCCAGAGACGCAACATCTCATGGCGCTCGGCCACAGCATAGCCTCTTGCCGAAAAGGCAAATGTCCGGCTCCTTCTCCCACAGGGAAGGGCCCAGCCCTGAAAGCTGTTGCTGCTCTTCACCTAACCTTGGAGTCCTATCTACAGGCACAACAGCACTGGGGATCTGTGCTTTCCCAGAGATGCAACATCTCATGGCGCTCAGCCGCGGCACAGCCTCTTGCCGAAAAGGCAAACGTCCGGCTCCTTCTCCCACAGGGAAGGGCCCAGCCCTGAAAGCTGTTGCTGCTCTTCACGGTGCCTTGGCGCCCTATCTACAGGCACAACAGCACTGCGGACCAGTGCTTTCCCAGAGACGCAACATCTCATGGCGCTCGGCCGCGGCAGAGCCTCTTGCCGAAAAGCCAAAAGTTTTCTCCTTCTCCCATAGGGAAGGGCCCAGCCCTGAAAGCTCTTGCTGCTCTTCACGGTGCCTTGGCGCCCTATCTACAGGCACAACAGCACTGGGGATCTGTGCTTTCCCAGAGACGCAACATCTCATGGCGCTCGGCCGCGGCAGAGCCTCTTGCCGAAAAGGCAAAAGTCCGGCTCCTTCTGCCACAGGGAAACGCCCAGGCCTGAAAGCTGTTGCTGCTCTTCACAGTGCCTTGGTGCCCTATCTACAGGCACAACAGCACTGGGGATTTGTGCTTTCCCAGAGACGCAACATCTCATGGCGCTCGGCCATGGCAGAGCCTCTTGCCGAAAAGGCAAACGTCCGGCTCCTTCTCCCACAGGGAAGGGCCCAGCCCTGAAAGCTATTGTTGCTCTTCACGGTGCCTTGGTGCCCTATCTACAGGCACAACAGCACTGGGGATCTGGGCTTTCCAAGAGACACAACATCTCATGGCGCTCGGACACAGCAGAGCCTTTTGCCAAAAAGGTAAACTTCCGGCTCCTTCTCCCCAGGGAAGGGCCCAGCCCTGAAAGCTGTTGCTGCTCTTCATGTTGCTGTGGCGCCCTATCTAGAAGCACAACAGCACTGGGGATCTGGGCTTTCCCAGAGACGCAACATCTCATGGCGCTCGGCCGCGGCAGAGCCTCTTGCCGAAAAGGCAAACGTCCGGCTCCTTCTCCCACAGGGAAGGGCCCAGCCCTGAAAGCTGTTGCTGCTCTTCAAGGTGCCTTGGCACCCTATCTACAGGCACAACAGCACTGGGGATCTGGGCTTTCCAAGAGACACAACATCTCATGGCACTCGGCCGCGGCAGAGCCTTTTGCCGAAAAGGCAAACGTCCGGCTCCTTCTCCCCAGGGAAGGGCCCAGGCCTGAAAGCTGTTGCTGCTCTTCATGGTGCCTTGGCGCCCTATCTACAGGCACAACAGGACAGGCGATCTGGGCTTTCTCAGAGACGCAACATCTCATGGCGCTCTGCCGCGGCAGAGCCTCTTGCCGAAAAGGGAAACGTCCGGCTCCTTCTCCCACAGGGAAGGGCCCAGCCCTGAAAGCTGTTGCTGCTCTTCACGGTGCCTTGGCGCCCTATCTACAGGCACAACAGCAGTGGGGATCTGGGCTTTCCCAGAGACGCAACATCTCATGGCGCTCGGCCACAGCATAGCCTCTTGCCGAAAAGGCAAACGTCCGGCTCCTTCTCCCACAGGGAAGGGCCCAGCCCTGAAAGCTGTTGCTGCTCTTCACCTAACCTTGGAGTCCTATCTACAGGCACAACAGCACTGGGCATCTGTGCTTTCCCAGAGATGCAACATCTCATGGCGCTCGGCCGCGGCAGAGCCTCTTGCCGAAAAGGCAAACGTCCGGCTCCTTCTCCCACAGGGAAGGGCCCAGCCCTGAAAGCTGTTGCTGCTCTTCACGGTGCCTTGGCGCCCTATCTACAGGCACAACAGCACTGCGGACCAGTGCTTTCCCAGAGACGCAACATCTCATGGCGCTCGGCCGCGGCAGAGCCTCTTGCCGAAAAGGTAAACTTCCGGCTCCTTCTCCCCAGGGAAGGGCCCAGCCCTGAAAGCTGTTGCTGCTCTTCATGGTGCTGTGGCGCCCTATCTAGAAGCACAACAGCACTGGGGATCTGGGCTTTCCCAGAGACGCAACATCTCATGGCGCTCGGCCGCGGCAGAGCCTCTTGCCGAAAAGGCAAACGTCCGGCTCCTTCTCCCACAGGGAAGGGCCCAGCCCTGAAAGCTGTTGCTGCTCTTCAAGGTGCCTTGGCACCCTATCTACAGGCACCACAGCACTGGGGATCTGTGCTTTCCCAGAGACGCAACATCTCATGGCGCTCGGCCGCGGCAGAGCCTCTTGCCGAAAAGCCAAACGTCCGGCTCCTTCTCCCATAGGGAAGGGCCCAGCCCTGAAAGCTGTTGCTGCTCTTCACGGTGCCTTGGCGCCCTATCTACAGGCACAACAGCACTGGGGATCTGGGCTTTCCCAGAGACGCAACATCTCATGGCGCTCGGCCGCGGCAGAGCCTCTTGCCGAAAAGCCAAACGTCCGGCTCCTTCTGCCACAGGGAAGGGCCCAGCCCTGAAAGCTGTTGCTGCTCTTCACGGTGCCTTGGCGCCCTATGTACAGGCACAACAGCACTGGGGATCTGGGCTTTCCGAGACGCAACATCTCATGGCGCTCGGCCGCAGCATAGCCTCTTGCCGAAAAGGCAAACGTCCGGCTCCCTCTGCCACAGGGAAGGGCCCAGCCCTGAAAGCTGTTGCTGCTCTTCATGATGCCTTGGCGCCCTATCTACAGGCACAACAGCACTGGGGATCTGTGCTTTCCCAGAGACGCAACATCTCATGGCGCTCGGCCGCGGCAGAGCCTCTTGCCGAAAAGGCAAACGTCCGGCTCCCTCTGCCACAGGGAAGGGCCGAGCCCTGAAAGCTGTTGCTGCTCTTCATGGTGCCTTGGCGCCCTATCTACAGGCACAACAGCACTGGGGATCTGGGCTTTCCCCGAGACGCAACATCTCATGGCGCTCTGCCGCGGCAGAACCTCTTGCCGAAAAGGGAAACGTCCGGCTCCTTCTCCCACAGGGAAGGGCCCAGCCCTGAAAGCTGTTGCTGCTCTTCACGGTGCCTTGGCGCCCTATCTACAGGCACAACAGCACTGGGGATCTGGGCTTTCCCAGAGACGCAACATCTCATGGCGCTCGGCCGCGGCAGAGCCTCTTGCCGAAAAGGCAAACATCCGGCTCCCTCTGCCACAGGGAAGGGCCCAGCCCTGAAAGCTGTTGCTGCTCTTCATGGTGCCTTGGCGCCCTATCTACATGCACAACAGCACTGGGGATCTGGGCTTTCCCCGTGACGCAACATCTCATGGCGCTCTGCCGCGGCAGAGCCTCTTGCCGAAAAGGGAAACGTCCGGCTCCTTCTCCCACAGGGAAGGGCCCAGCCCTGAAAGCTGTTGCTGCTCTTCACCTAACCTTGGAGTCCTATCTACAGGCACAACAGCACTGGGCATCTGTGCTTTCCCAGAGATGCAACATCTCATGGCGCTCGGCCGCGGCAGAGCCTCTTGCCGAAAAGGCAAACGTCCGGCTCCTTCTCCCACAGGGAAGGGCCCAGCCCTGAAAGCTGTTGCTGCTCTTCACGGTGCCTTGGCGCCCTATCTACAGGCACAACAGCACTGCGGACCAGTGCTTTCCCAGAGACGCAACATCTCATGGCGCTCGGCCGCGGCAGAGCCTCTTGCCGAAAAGGCAAACGTCCGGCTCCTTCTCCCACAGGGAAGGGCCCAGCCCTGAAAGCTGTTGGTGCTCTTCTCGGTGCCTTGGTTCCTTATCTACAGGCACAAAAGCACTGGGGATCTGGGCTTTCCCAGAGACGCAACATCTCATGGCGCTCGGCCGCGGCAGAGCCTCTTGCCGAAAAGGCAAACTTTCGGCTCCTTCTCCCACAAGGAAGGGCCCAGCCCTGAAAGCTGTTGCTGCTCTTCATGGTGCCTTGGTGCCCTATCTACAGGCACAAAAGCACTCTGGATATAGGCTTTCCCAGCGACGCAACATCTCATGGCGCTCGTCCGCGGCAGAGCCTCTTGCCGAAAAGCCAAACGTCCGTCTCCTTCTCCCACAAGGAAGGGCCCAGCCCTGAAAGCTGTTGCTGCTCTTCACGGTGCCTTGGCGCCCTATCTACAGGCACAACAGCACTGGGGATCTGGGCTTTCCCAGAGACGCAACATCTCATGGCGCTCGGCCGCGGCAGAGCCTCTTGCCGAAAAGGCAAACGTCCGGCTCCTTCTGCCACAGGGAAACTCCCAGCCCTGAAAGCTCTTGCTGCTCTTCACGGTGCCTTGGTTCCCTATCTACAGGCACAACAGCACTGGGGATCTGGGCATTCCGAGAGACGCAACATCTCATGGCGCTCGGCCGCAGCATAGCCTCTTGCCGAAAAGGCAAACGTCTGGCTCCCTCTGCCACAGGGAAGGGCCCAGGCCTGAAAGCTGTTGCTGCTCTTCATGGTGCCTTGGCGCCCTATCTACAGGCACAACAGCACTGGGGATCTGTGCTTTCCCAGAGACGCAACATCTCATGGCGCTCGGCCACGGCAGAGCCTCTTGCCGAAAAGGCAAACGTCCGGCTCTTCTCCCACAGGGAAGGGCCCAGCCCTGAAAGCTGTTGCTGCTCTTCATGATGCCTTGGTGCCCTATCTACAGGCACAACAGCACTGGGGATCTGGGCTTTCCCCGAGACGCAACATCTCATGGCGCTCTGCCGAGGCAGAGCCTCTTGCCGAAAAGGGAAACGTCCGGCTCCTTCTCCCACAGGGAAGGGCCCAGCCCTGAAAGCTGTTGCTGCTCTTCACGGTGCCTTGGCGCCCTATCTACAGGCACAACAGCACTGGGGATCTGGGCTTTCCCAGAGACGCAACATCTCATGGCGCTCGGCCACAGCATAGCCTCTTGCCGAAAAGGCAAATGTCCGGCTCCTTCTCCCACAGGGAAGGGCCCAGCCCTGAAAGCTGTTGCTGCTCTTCACCTAACCTTGGAGTCCTATCTACAGGCACAACAGCACTGGGCATCTGTGCTTTCCCAGAGATGCAACATCTCATGGCGCTCGGCCGCGGCAGAGCCTCTTGCCGAAAAGGCAAACGTCCGGCTCCTTCTCCCACAGGGAAGGGCCCAGCCCTGAAAGCTGTTGCTGCTCTTCACGGTGCCTTGGTTCCCTATCTACAGGCACAACAGCACTGCGGACCAGTGCTTTCCCAGAGACGCAACATCTCATGGCGCTCGGCCGCGGCAGAGCCTCTTGCCGAAAAGGCAAACGTCCGGCTCCTTCTCCCACAGGGAAGGGCCCAGCCCTGAAAGCTGTTGGTGCTCTTCACGGAGCCTTGGTTCCTTATCTACAGGCACAAAAGCACTGGGGATCTGGGCTTTCCCAGAGACGCAACATCTCATGGCGCTCGGCCGCGGCAGAGCCTCTTGCCGAAAAGGCAAACGTTCGGCTCCTTCTCCCACAAGGAAGGGCCCAGCCCTGAAAGCTGTTGCTGCTCTTCACGGTGCCTTGGTGCCCTATCTACAGGCACAAAAGCACTCTGGATATAGGCTTTCCCAGCGACGCAACATCTCATGGCGCTCGTCCGCGGCACAGCCTCTTGCCGAAAAGCCAAACGTCCGTCTCCTTCTCCCATAGGGAAGGGCCCAGCCCTGAAAGCTGTTGCTGCTCTTCACGGTGCCTTGGCGCCCTATCTACAGGCACAACAGCACTGGGGATCTGGGCTTTCCCAGAGACGCAACATCTCATGGCGCTCGGCCGCGGCAGAGCCTCTTGCCGAAAAGGCAAACGTCCGGCTCCTTCTGCCACAGGGAAACTCCCAGCCCTGAAAGCTCTTGCTGCTCTTCACGGTGCCTTGGCACCCTATCTACAGGCACAACAGCACTGGGGATTTGTGCTTTCCCAGAGACGCAACATCTCATGGCGCTCGGCCGCGGCAGAGCCTCTTGCCGAAAAGGAAAACGTCCGGCTCCTTCTCCCACAGGGAAGGGCCCAGCCCTGAAAGCTGTTGCTGCTCTTCACGGTGCCTTGGTTCCCTATCTACAGGCACAACAGCACTGGGGATCTGGGCATTCCGAGAGACGCAACATCTCATGGCGCTCGGCCGCAGCATAGCCTCTTGCCGAAAAGGCAAACGTCCGGCTCCCTCTGCCACAGGGAAGGGCCCAGGCCTGAAAGCTGTTGCTGCTCTTCATGGTGCCTTGGCGCCCTATCTACAGGCACAACAGCACTGGGGATCTGTGCTTTCCCAGAGTAGCAACATCTCATGGCGCTCGGCCACGGCAGAGCCTCTTGCCGAAAAGGCAAACGTCCGGCTCCTTCTGCCACAGGGAAGGGCCCAGCCCTGAAAGCTGTTGCTGCTCTTCATGATGCCTTGGCGCCCTATCTACAGGCACAACAGCACTGGGGATCTGTGCTTTCCCAGAGACGCAACATCTCATGGCGCTCGGCCGCGGCAGAGCCTCTTGCCGAAAAAGCAAACGTCCGGCTCCTTCTCCCACAGGGAAGGGCCCAGCCCTGAAAGCTGTTCTTGCTCTTCAAGGTGCCTTGGTGTCCTACCTACAGGCACAACAGCACTGGGCATCTGTGCTTTCCCAGAGACGCAACATCTCATGGCGCTCGGCCACGGCAGAGCCTCTTGCCGAAAAGGCAAACGTCCGGCTCCTTCTGCCACAGGGAAGGGCCCAGCCCTGAAAGCTGTTGTTGCTCTTCACCTAACCTTGGTGTCCTACCTACAGGCACAACAGCACTGGGCATCTGTGCTTTCCCAGAGACGCAACATCTCATGGCGCTCGGCCGCGGCAGAGCCTCTTGCTGAAAAGGCAAACATCCGGCTCCTTCTCCCACAGGGAAGGGCCCAGCCCTGAAAGCTGTTGCTGCTCTTCACGGTGCCTTGGCGCCCTATCTACAGGCACAACAGCACTGGGGATATAGGCTTTCTCAAAGACGCAACATCTCATGGCCCTCAGCCGCGGCAGAGCCTGTTGCCGAAAAGGCAAACGTCCGGCTCCTTCTCCCACAGGGAAGGGCCCAGCCCTGAAAGCTCTTGCTGCTCTTCACGGTGCCTTGGCCCCCTATCTACAGGCACAACAGCACTGGGGATCTGTGCTTTCCCAGAGACGCAACATCTCATGGCGCTCGGCCGCGGCTGAGCCTCTTGCCGAAAAGGCAAACGTCCGGCTACTTTTCCTACAGGGAAGGGCCCAGCCCTGAAAGCTCTTGCTGCTCTTCACGGTGCCTTGGTTCCCTATCTACAGGCTTAACAGCAGTGGGGATCTGGGCATTCCGAGAGACGCAACATCTCATGGCGCTCGGCCGCGGCAGAGCCTCTTGCCGAAAAGGCAAACGTCCGGCTCCTTCTCCCACATGGAAGAACCCAGCCCTGAAAGCTGTTGCTGCTCTTCACGGTGCCTTGGCACCCTATCTACAGGCACAACAGCACTGGGTATCTGTGCTTTCCCAGAGTAGCAACATCTCATGGCGCTTGGCGCGGGAGAGCCTCTTGCCGAAAAGGCAAACTTTCGGCTCCTTCTGCCACAGGGAAGGGCCCAGCCCTGAAAGGACTTGCTGCTCTTCACGGTGCCTTGGCACCCTATCTACAGGCACAACAGCACTGGGCATCTGGGCTTTCCAAGAGACACAACATCTCATGGCACTCGGCCGCGGCAGAGCCTTTTGCCGAAAAAGTAAACTTCCGGCTCCTTCTCCCCAGGGAAGGGCCCAGGCCTGAAAGCTGTTGCTGCTCTTCACGGTGCCTTGGTGCCCTATCTACAAGCACAACAGCACTGGGGATCTGGGCTTTCCCAGAGACGCAACATCTCATGGCGCTCGGCCGCGGCAGAGCCTCTTGCCGAAAAGGCAAACGTCCGGCTCCTTCTCCCACAGGGAAGGGCCCAGCCCTGAAAGCTGTTGTTGCTCTTCACATAACCTTGGTGTCCTACCTACAGGCACAACAGCACTGGGCATCTGTGCTTTCCCAGAGACGCAACATCTCATGGCGCTCGGCCGCGGCAGAGCCTCTTGCCGAAAAGGCAAACGTCCAGCTCCTTCTGCCATAGGGAAGGGCCCAGCCCTGAAAGCTGTTGCTGCTCTTCACAGTGCTTTGGCGCCCTATCTACAAGCACAACAGCACTGGGGATCTGTGCTTGCCCAGAGACGCAACATCTCATGGCGCTCGGCCGCGGCAGAGCCTCTTGCCGAAAAGGCAAACGTCCGGCTCCTTCTGCCACAGGGAAGGGCCCAGCCCTGAAAGCGTTTGTTTCTCTTCACCTAACCTTGGTGCCCTATCTACAGGCACAACAGCAGTGGGGATCTGTGCTTTCCCAGAGACGCAACATCTCATGGCGCTCGGCCGCGGCTGAGCCTCTTGCCGAAAAGGCAAACGTCCGGCTACTTTTCCTACAGGGAAGGGCCCAGCCCTGAAAGCTCTTGCTGCTCTTCACGGTGCCTTGGTTCCCTATCTACAGGCATAACAGCAGTGGGGATCTGGGCATTCCGAGAGACGCAACATCTCATGGCGCTCGGCCGCGGCAGAGCCTCTTGCCGAAAAGGCAAACGTCCGGCTCCTTCTCCCACATGGAAGAACCCAGCCCTGAAAGCTGTTGCTGCTCTTCACGGTGCCTTGGCGCCCTATCTACAGGCACAACAGCACTGGGTATCTGTGCTTTCCCAGAGTAGCAACATCTCATGGCGCTTGGCGCGGGAGAGCCTCTTGCCGAAAAGGCAAACTTTCGGCTCCTTCTGCCACAGGGAAGGGCCCAGCCCTGAAAGGACTTGCTGCTCTTCACGGTGCCTTGGCACCCTATCTACAGGCACAACAGCACTGGGGATCTGGGCTTTCCAAGAGACACAACATCTCATGGCACTCGGCCGCGGCAGAGCCTTTTGCCGAAAAAGTAAACTTCCGGCTCCTTCTCCCCAGGGAAGGGCCCAGGCCTGAAAGCTGTTGCTGCTCTTCACGGTGCCTTGGCGCCCTATCTACAAGCACAACAGCACTGGGGATCTGTGCTTTCCCAGAGACGCAACATCTCATGGCGCTCGGCCGCGGCTGAGCCTCTTGCCGAAAAGGCAAACGTCCGGCTACTTCTCCCAGAGGGAAGGGCCCAGCCCTGAAAGCTGTTGCTGCTCTTCACGGTGCCTTGGCGCCCTATCTACAGGCACCACAGCACTGGGGACTTATGCTTTCCCAGAGACGCAACATCTCATGGCGCTCGGCCGCGGCAGAGCCTCTTGCCGAAAAGGCAAACGTTCGGCTCCTTCTCCCACAAGGAAGGGCCCAGCCCTGAAAGCTCTTGCTGCTCTTCACCTAACCTTGGAGTCCTATCTACAGGCACAACAGCACTGGGGATCTATGCTTTCCCAGAGACGCAACATCTCATGGCGCTCGGCCGCGGCAGAGCCTCTTGCCGAAAAGGCAAACGTCCGGCTCCTTCTCCCACAGGGAAGGGCCCAGCCCTGAAAGCTGTTGCTGCTCTTCACGGTGCCTTGGCACCCTATCTACAGGCACAATAGCACTGGGGTTCTGGGCTTTCCAAGAGACACAACATCTCATGGCACTCGGCCGCGGCAGAGCCTTTTGCCGAAAAGGTAAACTTCCGGCTCCTTCTCCCCAGGGAAGGGCCCAGCCCTGAAAGCTGTTGCTGCTCTTCACGGTGCCTTGGCGCCCTATCTACAAGCACAACAGCACTGGGGATCTGTGCTTTCCCAGAGACGCAACATCTCATGGCGCTTGGCCACGGCAGAGCTTCTTGCCGAAAAGGCAAATGTCCGGCTCCTTCTCCCACAGGGAAGGGCCCAGCCCTGAAAGCTGTTGTTTCTCTTCACCTAACCTTGGTATCCTATCTACAGGCACAACAGCACTGGGGATCTGGGCTTTCCGAGACGCAACATCTCATGGCGCTCAGCCGCAGCAGAGCCTCTTGCCGAAAAGGCAAACGTCCGGCTCCTTCTCCCACAGGGGGAAGGGCCCAGCCCTGAAAGCTGTTGCTGCTCTTCACGGTGCCTTGGCGCCCTATCTACAGGCACAACAGCACTGGGGATCTGTGCTTTCCCAGAGACGCAACATCTCATGGCGCTCGGCCGCGGCAGAGCCTCTTGCCGAAAAGGCAAACGTCCGGCTCCTTCTCCCACAGGGAAGGGCCCAGCCCTGAAAGCTGTTGCTGCTCTTCACGGTGCCTTGGTTCCTTATCTACAGGCACAAAAGCACTGGGGATCTGGGCTTTCCCAGAGACGCAACATCTCATGGCGCTCGGCCGCGGCAGAGCCTCTTGCCGAAAAGGCAAACGTTCGGCTCCTTCTCCCACAAGGAAGGGCCCAGCCCTGAAAGCTGTTGCTGCTCTTCACGGTGCCTTGGTGCCCTATCTACAGGCACAAAAGCACTCTGGATATAGGCTTTCCCAGCGACGCAACATCTCATGGCGCTCGTCCGCGGCAGAGCCTCTTGCCGAAAAGCCAAACGTCCGTCTCCTTCTCCCATAGGGAAAGGCCCAGCCCTGAAAGCTGTTGCTGCTCTTCACGGTGCCTTGGCGCCCTATCTACAGGCACAACAGCACGGGGGATCTGGGCTTTCCCAGAGACGCAACATCTCATGGCGCTCGGCCGCGGCAGAGCCTCTTGCCGAAAAGGCAAACGTCCGGCTCCTTCTGCCACAGGGAAACGCCCAGCCCTGAAAGCTCTTGCTGCTCTTCACGGTGCCTTGGTGCCCTATCTACAGGCACAACAGCACTGGGGATCTGGGCTTTCCCAGAGACACAACATCTCATGGCGCTCGGCCGCGGCAGAACCTCTTGCCGAAAAGGCAAACGTCCGGCTCCTTCTGCCACAGGGAAGGGCCCAGCCCTGAAAGCTGTTGCTGCTCTTCACGGTGCCTTGGTTCCCTATCTACAGGCACAACAGCACTGGGGATCTGGGCATTCCGAGAGACGCAACATCTCATGGCGCTCGGCCGCGGCAGAGCCTCTTGCCGAAAAGGCAAACGTCCGGCTCCCTCTGCCACAGGGAAGGGCCCAGGCCTGAAAGCTGTTGCTGCTCTTCATGGTGCCTTGGCGCCCTATCTACAGGCACAACAGCACTGGGGATCTGTGCTTTCCCAGAGACGCAACATCTCATGGCGCTCGGCCACGGCAGAGCCTCTTGCCGAAAAATCAAACGTCCGGCTCCTTCTCCCACAGGGAAGGGCCCAGCCCTGAAAGCTGTTGCTGCTCTTCATGATGCCTTGGCGCCCTATCTACAGGCACAACAGCACTGGGGATCTGTGCTTTCCCAGAGACGCAACATCTCATGGCGCTCGGCCGCGGCAGAGCCTCTTGCCGAAAAGGCAAACGTCCGGCTCCTTCTCCCACAGGGAAGGGCCCAGACTGAAAGCTGTTGCTGGTCTTCACGGTGCCTTGGTGCCCTATCTACAGGCACAACAGCAGTGGGGATCTGTGCTTTCCCAGAGACGCAACATCTCATGGCGCTCGGCCGCGGCAGAGCCTCTTGCCGAAAAGGCAAACGTCCTGCTCCTTCTCCCACAGAGAAACGCCCAGCCCTGAAAGCTGTTGCTGCTCTTCACGGTGCCTTGGCACCCTATCTACAGGCACAACGGCACTGGGGATCTGTGCTTTCCCAGAGACGCAACATCTCATGGCGCTCGGCCGCGGCAGAGCCTCTTGCCGAAAAGGCAAACATCCGGCTCCCTCTGCCACAGGGAAGGGCCCAGCCCTGAAAGCTGTTGCTGCTCTTCACGGTGCCTTGGCGCCCTATCTACAGGCACAACAGCAGTGGGGATCTGGGCTTTCCCAGAGACGCAACATCTCATGGTGCTCGACCACAGCATAGCCTCTTGCCGAAAAGGCAAATGTCCGGCTCCTTCTCCCACAGGGAAGGGCCCAGCCCTGAAAGCTGTTGCTGCTCTTCACGGTGCCTTGGTGCCCTATCTACAGGCACAACAGCACGGGGGATCTGGGATTTCCCAGAGAAGCAACATCTCATGGCGCTCGGCCGCGGCAGAGCCTCTTGCCGAAAAGGCAAACGTCCGGCTCCTTCTGCCACAGGGAAGGGCCCAGCCCTGAAAGCTATTGTTGCTCTTCACGGTGCCTTGGCGCCCTATCTACAGGCACAACAGCAGTGGGGATCTGTGCTTTCCAAGAGACACAACATCTCATGGCGCTCAGACACAGCAGAGCCTTTTGCCAAAAAGGTAAACTTCCGGTTCCTTCTCCCCAGGGAAGGGCCCAGGCCTGAAAGCTGTTGCTGCTCTTCATGGTGCTGTGGCGCCCTATCTAGAAGCACAACAGCACTGGGGATCTGGGCTTTCCCAGAGACGCAACATCTCATGGCGCTCGGCCGCGGCAGAGCCTCTTGCCGAAAAGGCAAACGTCCGGCTCCTTCTCCCACAGGGAAGGGCCCAGCCCTGAAAGCTGTTGCTGCTCTTCAAGGTGCCTTGGCACCCTATCTACAGGCACCACAGCACTGGGGATCTGTGCTTTCCCAGAGACGCAACATCTCATGGCGCTCGGCCGCGGCAGAGCCTCTTGCCGAAAAGGCAAACGTCCGGCTCCTTCTCCCACAGGGAAGGGCCCAGCCCTGAAAGCTGTTGTTGCTCTTCACCTAACCTTGGTATCCTATCTACAGGCACAACAGCACTGGGGATCTGGGCTTTCCGAAACGCAACATCTCATGGCGCTCAGCCGCAGCAGAGCCTCTTGCCGAAAAGGCAAACGTCCGGCTCCTTCTCCCACAGGGGGAAGGGCCCAGCCCTGAAAGCTGTTGCTGCTCTTCACGGTGCCTTGGTGCCCTATCTACAGGCACAAAAGCACTCTGGATATAGGCGTTCCCAGAGACGCAACATCTCATGGCGCTCTGCCGCGGCAGAGCCTCTTGCCGAAAAGCCAAACGTCCGGCTCCTTCTCCCATAGGGAAGGGCCCAGCCCTGAAAGCTGTTGCTGCTCTTCACGGTGCCTTGGCGCCCTATCTACAGGCACAAAAGCACTGGGGATATGGGCTTTCCGAGACGCAACATCTCATGGCGCTCGGCCGCAGCATAGCCTCTTGCCGAAAAGGCAAACGTCCGGCTCCCTCTGCCACAGGGAAGGGCCCAGGCCTGACAGCTGTTGCTGCTATTCATGGTGCCTTGGCGCCCTATCTACAGGCACAACAGCACTGGGGATCTGTGCTTTCCCAGAGTCGCAAGATCTCATGGCGCTCGGCCATGGCAGAGCCTCTTGCCGAAAAGGCAAATGTCCGGCTCCTTCTCCCACAGGGAAGGGCCCAGCCCTGAAAGCTGTTGCTGCTCTTCACCTAACCTTGGTGTCCTATCTACAGGCACAACAGCACTGGGCATCTGTGCTTTCCCAGAGATGCAACATCTCATGGCGCTCGGCCGCGGCAGAGCCTCTTGCCGAAAAGCCAAACGTTGTCTCCTTCTCCCATAGGGAAGGGCCCAGCCCTGAAAGCTGTTGCTGCTCTTCACGGTGCCTTGGCGCCCTATCTACAGGCACAACAGCACTGGGGATCTGGGCTTTCCCAGAGACGCAACATCTCATGGCGCTCGGCCGCGGCAGAGCCTCTTGCCGAAAAGGCAAACGTCCGGCTCCCTCTGCCACAGGGAAGGGCCCAGCCCTGAAAGCTGTTGCTGCTCTTCACGGTGCCTTGGCGCCCTATCTACAGGCACAACAGCTCTGGGGATCTGTGCTTTTCGAGACGCAACATCTCATGGCGCTCGGCCGCGGCAGAGCCTCTTGCCGAAAAGGCAAACGTCCGGCTCCTTCTCCCACAGGGAAGGGCCCAGCCCTGAAAGCTGTTGCTGCTCTTCATGGTGCCTTGGCGCCCTATCTACAGGCACAACAGCACTGGGGATCTGTGCTTTCCCAGAGACGCAACATCTCATGGCGCTCGGCCGCGGCAGAGCCTCTTGCCGAAAAGGCAAACGTTCGGCTCCTTCTCCCGCAGGGAAGGGCCCAGCCCTGAAAGCTGTTGTTGCTCTTCACCTAACGTTGGAGTCCTATCTACAGGCTCAACAGCACTGGGCATCTGTGCTTTCCCAGAGACGCAACATCTCATGGCGCTCGGCCGCGGCAGAGCCTCTTGCCGAAAAGGCAAATGTCCGGCTCCTTCTCCCACAGGGAAGGGCCCAGCCCTGAAAGCTATTGTTGCTCTTCACGGTGCCTTGGCGCCCTATCAACAGGCACAACAGCACTAGGGATCTGGGCTTTCCAAGAGACACAACATCTCATGGCGCTCGGACGCGGCAGAGCCTCTTGCCGAAAAGGCAAACGTCCGGCTCCTTCTCCCATAGGGAAGGGCCCAGCCCTGAAAGCTGTTGCTGCTCTTCATGGTGCCTTGGCGCCCTATCTACAGGCACAACAGCACTGGGGATCTGTGCTTTCCCAGAGACGCAATATCTCATGGCGCTAGGCCGCGGCAGAGCCTTTTGCCGAAAAGGTAAACTTCCGGCTCCTTCTCCCCAGGGAAGGGCCCAGGCCTGAAAGCTGTTGGTGCTCTTCATGGTGCTGTGGCGCCCTATCTACAAGCACAACAGCACTGGGGATCTGGGCTTTCTCAGAGATGCAACTTCTCATGGCGCTCGTCCGCGGCAGAGCCTCTTGCCGAAAAGGCAAACGTCCGGCTTCTTCTGCCACAGGGAAGGGCCCAGCCCTGAAAGCTGTTGCTGCTCTTCACCTAACCCTGGTGTCCTATCTACAGGTACAAAAGTACTGGGGATCTGTGCTTTCCCAGAGACGCAATATATCATGGCGCTCGGCCACGGCAGAGCCTCTTGCCGAAAAGGCAAACGTCCGGCTCCTTCTCCCACAGGGAAGGGCCCAGCCCTGAAAGCTGTTGCTGCTCTTCACGGTGCCTTGGCACCCTATCTACAGGCACAACAGCACTGGGGATCTGGGCTTTCCCAGAGACGCAACATCTCATGGCGCTCGGCCGCGGCAGAGCCTCTTGCCGAAAAGCCAAACGTCCGGCTCCTTCTCCTACAGGGAAGGGCCCAGCCCTGAAAGATGTTGCTGCTCTTCACGGTGCCTTGGTTCCCTATCTACAGGCACAACAGCACTGGGGATCTGGGCTTTCCGAGACGCAACATCTCATGGCGCTCAGCCGCGGCAGAGCCTCTTGCCGAAAAGGCAAACGTCCGGCTCCTTCTCCCACAGGGAAGGGCCCAGGCCTGAAGCTGTTGCTGCTCTTCACGGTGCCTTGGCGCCCTATCTACAGGCACAACAGCACTGGGGATCTATGCTTTCCCAGAGACGCAACATCTCATGGCGCTCGGCCGCGGCAGAGCCTCTTGCCGAAAAGGCAAACGTCCGGCTCCTTCTGCCACAGGGAAGGGCCCAGCCCTGAAAGCTGTTGCTGCTCTTCATGGTGCCTTGGCGCCCTATCTACAGGCACAACAGCATTGGGGATCTAAGCTTTCCCAGAGACGCAACATCTCACGGCGCTCGGCCGCGGCAGAGCCTCTTGCCGAAAAGGCAAACGTCCGGCTCCCTCTGCAACAGGGAAGGGCCCAGCCCTGAAAGCTGTTGCTGCTCTTCACGGTGCCTTGGTGCCCTATCTACAGGCACAACAGCACTGGGGATCTGTGCTCTCCCAGAGACGCAACATCTCATGGCGCTCGTCCGCGGCAGAGCCTCTTGCCGAAAAGGGAAACGTCCGGCTCCTTCTCCCACAGGGAAGGGCCCAGCCCTGAAAGCTGTTGTTGCTCTTCACCTAACCTTGGTGTCCTATCTACAGGCACAACAGCACTGGGCATCTGTGCTTTCCCAGAGACGCAACATCTCATGGCGCTCGGCCGCGGCAGAGCCTGTTGCCGAAAAGGCAAACATCCGGCTCCCTCTGCCACAGGGAAGGGCCCAGCCCTGAAAGCTGTTGCTGCTCTTCACGGTGCCTTGGTGCCCTATCTACAGCCACAAAAGCACTCTGGATATAGGCTTTCTCAAAGACGCAACATCTCATGGCGCTCTGCCGCGGCAGAGCCTCTTGCCGAAAAGGCAAACGTCCGGCTCCTTCTCCCATAGGGAAGGGCCCAGCCCTGAAAGATGTTGCTGCTCTTCACGGTGCCTTGGTGCCCTATCTACAGGCACAACAGCACTGGGGATATGGGCTTTCCGAGACGCAACATCTCATGGCGCCCAGCCGCTGCAGAGCCTCTTGCCGAAAAGGCAAACGTCCGGCTACATTTCCTACAGGGAAGGGCCCAGCCCTGAAAGCTGTTGCTGCTCTTCACGGTGCCTTGGCACCCTATCTACAGGCACAACAGCACTGGGGATCTGGGCTTTCCGAGACGCAACATCTCATGGCGCCCAGCCGCGGCAGAGCCTCTTGCCGAAAAGGCAAACGTCCGGCTCCTTCTCCTACAGGGAAGGGCCCAGCCCTGAAAGCTGTTGCTGCTCTTCACGGTGCCTTGGCGCCCTATCTACAGGCACAACAGCACTGGGGATCTGTGCTTTCCCAGAGACGCAACATCTCATGGCGCTCGGCCGCGGCAGAGCCTCTTGCCGAAAAGGCAAACGTCCGGCTCCTTCTGCCACAGGGAAGGGCCCAGCCCTGAAAGCTGTTGCTGCTCTTCACGGTGCCTTGGCGCCCTATCTACAAGCACAACAGCACTGGGGATCTGTGCTTTCCCAGAGACGCAGGATCTCATGGCGCTCGGCCGCGACAGAGCCTCTTGCCGAAAAGGGAAACGTCCGGCTCCCTCTGCCACAGGGAAGGGCCCAGCCCTGAAAGCTGTTGCTGCTCTTCACGGTGCCTTGGCACCCTATCTACAGGCACAAAAGCACTGTGGATAAAGGCTTTCCCAAAGACGCAACATCTCATGGCCCTCGGCCGCGGCAGAGCCTCTTGCCGAAAAGGCAAACGTCCGGCTCCTTCTCCCACAGGGAAGGGCCCAGCCCTGAAAGCTGTTGCTGCTCTTCACGGTGCCTTGGACCCCTATCTACAGGCACAACAGCACTGGGGATCTGTGCTTTCCCAGAGACGCAACATCTCATGGCGCTCGGCCACGGCAGAGCCTCTTGCCGAAAAGGGAAACGTCCGGCTCCTTCTCCCACAGGGAAGGGCCCAGCCCTGAAAGCTGTTGTTGCTCTTCACCTAACCTTGGTGTCCTATCTACAGGCACAACAGCACTGGGCATCTGTGCTTTCCCAGAGACGCAACATCTCATGGCGCTCGGCCGCGGCAGAGCCTGTTGCCGAAAAGGCAAACATCCGGCTCCCTCTGCCACAGGGAAGGGCCCAGCCCTGAAAGCTGTTGCTGCTCTTCACGGTGCCTTGGTGCCCTATCTACAGCCACAAAAGCACTCTGGATATAGGCTTTCTCAAAGACGCAACATCTCATGGCGCTCTGCCGCGGCAGAGCCTCTTGCCGAAAAGGCAAACGTCCGGCTCCTTCTCCCATAGGGAAGGGCCCAGCCCTGAAAGATGTTGCTGCTCTTCACGGTGCCTTGGTGCCCTATCTACAGGCACAACAGCACTGGGGATCTGGGCTTTCCGAGACGCAACATCTCATGGCGCCCAGCCGCTGCAGAGCCTCTTGCCGAAAAGGCAAACGTCCGGCTACATTTCCTACAGGGAAGGGCCCAGCCCTGAAAGCTGTTGCTGCTCTTCACGGTGCCTTGGCACCCTATCTACAGGCACAACAGCACTGGGGATCTGGGCTTTCCGAGACGCAACATCTCATGGCGCCCAGCCGCGGCAGAGCCTCTTGCCGAAAAGGCAAACGTCCGGCTCCTTCTCCTACAGGGAAGGGCCCAGCCCTGAAAGCTGTTGCTGCTCTTCACGGTGCCTTGGCGCCCTATCTACAGGCACAACAGCACTGGGGATCTGTGCTTTCCCAGAGACGCAACATCTCATGGCGCTCGGCCGCGGCAGAGCCTCTTGCCGAAAAGGCAAACGTCCGGCTCCTTCTGCCACAGGGAAGGGCCAAGCCCTGAAAGCTGTTGGTGCTCTTCACGGTGCCTTGGTTCCTTATCTACAGGCACAAAAGCACTGCGGATATAGGTTTTCTCAAAGACGCAACATCTCATGGCGCTCGGCCGCGGCAGAGCCTCTTGCCGAAAAGGCAAACGTTCGGCTCCTTCTCACACAGGGAAGGGCCCAGCCCTGAAAGCTGTTGTTGCTCTTCACCTAACCTTGGTGTCCTATCTACAGGCACAAAAGCACTGGGGATCTGGGCTTTCCCAGAGACGCAACATCTCATGGCGCTCGGCCGCGGCAGAGCCTCTTGCCGAAAAGGCAAACGTCCGGCTCACTCTGCCACAGGGAAGGGCCCAGCCCTGAAAGATGTTGCTGCTCTTCACGGTGCCTTTGCGCCCTATCTACAAGCACAAAAGCACTGCGGATATAGGCTTTCTCAAAGACGCAACATCTCATGGCGCTCGGCCGCGGCAGAGCCTCTTGCCGAAAAGGCAAACGTCCGGCTCCTTCTCCCACAAGGAAGGGCCCAGCCCGGAAAGCTCTTGCTGCTCTTCACGGTGCCTTGGTGTCCTATCTACAGGCACAAAAGCACTGTGGATATAGGCTTTCTCAAAGACGCAACATCTCATGGCGCTCGGCCGCGGCAGAGCCTCTTGCCGAAAAGGCAAACGTCCGGCTCCTTCTCCCACAGGGAAGGGCCCAGCCATGAAAGTTCTTGCTGCTCTTCACGGTGCCTTGGTGCCCTATCTACAGGCACAAAAGCACTGGGGATATGAGCTTTCCCAGAGATGCAACTTCTCATGGCGCTCGGCCGCGGCAGAGCCTCTTGCCGAAAAGGCAAACGTCCGGCTCCTTCTCCCACAGGGAAGGGCCCAGCCCTGAAAGCTCTTGCTGCTCTTCACGGTGCCTTGGTGCCCTATCTACAGGCACAACAGCACTGGGGATCTATGCTTTCCCAGAGACGCAACATCTCATGGCGCTCGGCCGCGGCAGAGCCTCTTGCCGAAAAGGCAAACGTCCGGCTCATTCTCCCACAGGGAAGGGCCCAGCCCTGAAAGCTATTGTTGCTCTTCACGGTGCCTTGGCACCCTATCTACAGGCACAACAGCACTGGGGATCTGGGCTTTCCAAGAGACACAACATCTCATGGCACTCGGCCGCGGCAGAGCCTTTTGCCGAAAAGGTAAACTTCCGGCTCCTTCTCCCCAGGGAAGGGCCCAGGCCTGAAAGCTGTTGCTGCTCTTCACGGTGCCTTGGCGCCCTATCTACAGGCAAAACAGCACTGCGGACCTGTGCTTTCCCAGAGACGCAACATCTCATGGCGCTCGGCCGCGGCAGAGCCTCTTGCCGAAAAGGCAAACGTCCGGCTCCTTCTGCCACAGGGAAGGGCCCAGCCCTGAAAGCTATTGTTGCTCTTCACGGTGCCTTGGCACCCTATCTACAGGCACAACAGCACTGGGGATCTGGGCTTTCCAAGAGACACAACATCTCATGGCACTCGGCCACGGCAGAGCCTCTTGCCGAAAAGGCAAATGTCCAGCTCCTTCTGCCACAGGGAAGGGCCCAGCCCTGAAAGCTGTTGTTTCTCTTCACCTAACCTTGGTATCCTATCTACAGGCACAACAGCACTGGGGATCTGGGCTTTCCGAGACGCAACTTCTCATGGCGCTCAGCCGCGGCAGAGCCTCTTGCCGAAAAGGCAAACGTCCGGCTCCTTCTCCCACAGGGGGAAGGGTCCAGCCCTGAAAGCTGTTGCTGCTCTTCATGGTGCCTTGGTTCCCTATCTACAGGCACAAAAGCACTCTGGATATAGGCTTTCTCAAAGACGCAACATCTCATGGCGCTCTGCCGCGGCAGAGCCTCTTGCCGAAAAGGCAAACGTCCGGCTCCTTCTCCCACAGGGAAGCGCCCAGCCATGAAATCTTTTGTTTCTCTTCACCTAACCTTGGTGCCCTATCTACAGGCACAACAGCACTGGCTATCTGGGCATTCCGAGAGACGCAACATCTCATGGCGCTCGGCCGCGGCAGAGCCTCTTGCCGAAAAGGCAAACGTCCGGCTCCTTCTCCCACAGGGAAGGGCCCAGCCCTGAAAGCTGTTGTTGCTCTTCACGGTGCCTTGGCGCCCTATCTACAGGCACAACAGCACTGCGGACCTGTGCTTTCCCAGAGACGCAATATCTCATGGCGCTCGGCTGCGGCAGAACCTCTTGCCGAAAAGGCAAACGTTCGGCTCCTTCTCCCACAAGGAAGAGCCCAGCCCTGAAAGCTGTTGCTGCTCTTCATGGTGCCTTGGTTCCCTATCTACAGGCACAAAAGCACTCTGGATATAGGCTTTCTCAAAGACGCAACATCTCATGGAGCTCTGCCGCGGCAGAGCCTCTTGCCGAAAAGGCAAACGTCCGGCTCCTTCTCCCACAGGGAAGGGCCCAGCCCTGAAAGCTGTTGCTGCTCATCACAGTGCCTTGGCACCCTATCTACAAGCACAACAGCACTGGGGATCTGTGCTTTCCCAGAGACGCAACATCTCATGTCGCTCGTCCGCGGCAGAGCCTCTTGCCGAAAAGGGAAACGTCCGGCTCCTTCTCCCACAGGGAAGGGCCCAGCCCTGAAAGCTCTTGCTGCTCTTCACGGTGCCTTGGCGCCCTATCTACAGGCACCACAGCACTGGGGATCTGTGCTTTCCAAGAGACGCAACATCTCATGGCGCTCGGCCGCGGTAGAGCCTCTTGCCGAAAAGGCAAACGTCCGGCTCCTTCTGCCACAGGGAAGCGCCCAGCCATGAAATCGTTTGTTTCTCTTCACGGTGCCTTGGTGCCCTATCTACAGGCACAACAGCAGTGGGGATCTGTGCTTTCCCACAGACGCAACATCTCATGGCGCTCGGCCGCGGCAGAGCCTCTTGCCGAAAAGGCAAACGTCCGGCTCCATCTCCCACAGGGAAGGGCCAAGCCCTGAAAGGTGTTGGTGCTCTTCACGGTGCCTTGGTTCCTTATCTACAGGCACAAAAGCACTGCGGATATAGGTTTTCTCAAAGACGCAACATGTCATGGCGCTCGGCCGCGGCAGAGCCTCTTGCCGAAAAGGCAAACGTCCGGCTCCTTCTGCCACAGGGAAGGGCCCAGCCATGAAAGATCTTGCTGCTCTTCACGGTGCCTTGGTGCCCTATCTACAGGCACAAAAGCACTGGGTATATGGGCTTTCTCAGAGATGCAACTTCTCATGGCGCTCGGACGCGGCAGAGCCTCTTGCCGAAAAGACAAACGTCCGGCTCCTTCTCCCACAGGGAAGCGCCCAGCCCTGAAAGCTCTTGCTGCTCTTCACGGTGGCTTGGCACCCTATCTACAGGCACAACAGCACTGGGGATCTGTGCTTTCCCAGAGACGTAACATCTCATGGTGCTCGGCCGCGGCAGAGCCTCTTGCCGAAAAGGCAAACGTCCGGCTCCTTCTGCCACAGGGAAGCGCCCAGCCCTGAAAGCTGTTGTTTCTCTTCACATAACCTTGGTGCCGTATCTACAGGCATAACAGCACTGGGGATCTGTGCTTTCCCAGAGACGCAACATCTCATGGAGCTCGGCCGCGGCAGAGCCTCTTGCCGAAAAGGCAAACGTCCGGCTCCTTCTCCCACAGGGAAGGGCCCAGCCCTGAAAGCTGTTGCTGCTCTTCACGGTGCCTTGGTTCCCTATCTACAGGCACAACAGCACTGGGGATCTGGGCATTCTGCGAGACGCAACATCTCATGGCGCTCAGGCGCGGCAGAGCCTCTTGCCGAAAAGGCAAACATCCGGCTCCTTCTCCCACAGGGAAGGGCCCAGCCCTGAAAGCTGTTGCTGCTCTTCACGGTGCCTTGGCGCCCTATCTACAGGCACAACAGCACTGCGGACCTGTGCTTTCCCAGAGACGCAACATCTCATGGCGCTCGGCTGCGGCAGAGCCTCTTGCCGAAAAGGCAAACGTTCGGCTCCTTCTCCCACAAGGAAGAGCCCAGCCCTGAAAGCTGTTGCTGCTCTTCATGGTGCCTTGGTTCCCTATCTACAGGCACAAAAGCACTCTGGATATAGGCTTTCTCAAAGACGCAACATCTCATGGCGCTCTGCCGCGGCAGAGCCTCTTGCCAAAAAGGCAAACGTCCGGCTCCTTCTCCCACAGGGAAGGGCCCAGCCCTGAAAGCTGTTGCTGCTCATCACAGTGCCTTGGCACCCTATCTACAAGCACAACAGCACTGGGGATCTGTGCTTTCCCAGAGACGCAACATCTCATGGCGCTCGGGCCGCGGTAGAGCCTCTTGCCGAAAAGGCAAACGTTCCGGCTCCTTCTGCCACAGGGAAGCGCCCAGCCATGAAATCGTTTGTTTCTCTTCACCTAACCTTGGTGCCCTATCTACAGGCACAACAGCAGTGGGGATCTTTGCTTTCCCAGAGACGCAACATCTCATGGCGCTCGGGTTGGCGGCAGAGCCTCTTGCCGAAAAGGCAAACGTCCGGCTACTTTTCCTACAGGGAAGGGCCCAGCCCTGAAAGCTGTTGCTGCTCTTCACGGTGCCTTGGTTCCCTATCTACAGGCACAACAGCACTGGGGATCTGGGCATTCCGAGAGACGCAACATCTCATGGTGCTCGGCCACGGCAGAGCCTCTTGCTGAAAAGGCAAATGTTCGGCTCCTTCTCGCACAAGGAAGGGCCCAGCCCTGAAAGCTGTTGCTGCTCTTCACAGTGCCTTGGTGTCCTATCTACAGGCACAAAAGCACTGCGGATATAGGCTTTCTCAACGACGCAACATCTCATGTCGCTCAGCCCGCGGCAGAGCCTCTTGCCGAAAAGGCAAACGTCTGGCTCGTTCTCCCACAGGGAAGGGGCCCAGCCATGAAAGATGTTTGCTGCTCTTCACGGTGCCTTGGCGCCCTATCTACAGGCACAACAGCACTGGGGTCTGGGCTTTTCACACAGACGCAACATCTCATGGCGCTCAACCGCGGCAAAGCCTGTTGCCGAAAAGGCAAACGTCCGGCTCCTTCTCCCACAGGGAAGGGCCCAGCCCTGAAAGCTGTTGCTGCTCTTCACGGTGCCTTGGCGCCCTATCTACAAGCACCACAGCACTGGGGATCTGTGCTTTCGGAGAGTAGCAACATCTCATGGCGCTCGGCGCGGGACAGCCTCTTGCCGAAAAGGCAAACGTTCGGCTCCTTCTGCCACAGGGAAGGGCCCAGCCCTGAAAGGTCTTGCTGCTCTTCACGGTGCCTTGGCACCCTATCTACAGGCACAACAGCACTGGGGATTTGTGCTTTCCCAGAGACGCAACATCCTCATGGCGCTCGGGCCCGCGGCTGAGCCTCTTGCCGAAAAGGCAAACGTCCGGCTACTTCTGCCACAGGGAAGGGCCCAGCCCTGAAAGCTGTTGCTGCTCTTCACGGTGCCTTGGCGCCCTATCTACAGGCACAACAGCACTGGGGATCTGGGCTTTCCAAGAGACGCAACGTCCTCATGGCGCTCGGCCACGGCAGAGCCTCTTGCCGAAAAGGCAAACGTCCGGCTCCTTCTCCCACAGGGAAGGGCCCAGCCCTGAAAGCTGTTGCTGCTCTTCACGGTGCCTTGGTGCCCTATCTACAGGCACAACAGCACTGGGGATCTGTGCTTTCAAAGAGACGCAACATCTCATGGCGCTCGGCCGCGGCAGAGCCTCTTGCCGAAAAGGCAAACGTTCGGCTCCTTCTCGCACAAGGAAGGGCCCAGCTCTGAAAGCTGTTGCTGCTCTTCACGGTGCCTTGGTGCCCTATCTACAGGCACAACAGCAGTGGGGATTTCTGCTTTCCCAGAGACGCAACATCTCATGGGTCTCCGCAGTGGCAGAGCCTCTTGCCGAAAAGGCAAACGTCCGGTTCCTTCTCCCACAGGGAAGGGCCCAGCCCTGAAAGCTGTTGCTGCTCTTCACGGTGCCTTGGTGCCCTATCTACAGGCACAACAGCTTGGGGATCTGTGCTTTCCCAGAGACGCAACATCTCATGGCGGCTCGGCCGCGGCAGAGCCTCTTGCCGAAAAGGCAAACGTCCGGCTCCTTCTCCCACAAGGAAGGGCCCAGCTCTGAAAGCTGTTGCTGCTCTTCACGGTGCCTTGGCACCCTATCTACAGTCACAACAGCACTGGGGTCTGGGCTTTCACACAGACGCAACATCTCATGGCGCTCAACCGCGGCAAAGCCTCTTGCCGAAAAGGGCAAACGTCCGGCTCCTTCTCCCACATGGAAGAACCCAGCCCTGAAAGCTGTTGCTGCTCTTCAAGGTGCCTTGGCACCCTATCTACAGGCACCACAGCACTGGGGATTTGTGCTTTCCCAGAGACGCAACATCTCATGGGCGCTTGTCCGCGGCAGAGCCTCTTGCCGAAAAGGCAAACGTCCGGCTCCTTCTGCCACAGGGAAGGGCCCAGCCCTGAAAGCTATTGTTGCTCTTCACGGTGCCTTGGCGCCCTATCTACAGGCACCAACAGCACTGGGGATCTGGGCTTTCCAAGAGACACAACATCTCATGGCACTCGGCCGCGGCAGAGCCTTTTGCCGAAAAGGTAAACTTCCGGCTCCTTCTCCCACAAGGAAGGGCCCAGGCCTGAAAGCTGTTGCTGCTCTTCACGGTGCCTTGGCACCCTATCTACAAGCACAACAGCACTGGGGATCTGGGCTTTCCCAGAGACGCAACATCTCATGGCGCTCGTCCGCGGCAGAGCCTCTTGCCGAAAAGGCAAATGTCCGGCTCCTTCTGCCACAGGGAAGGGCCCAGCCCTGAAAGCTGTTGTTTCTCTTCACCTAACCTTGGTATCCTATCTACAGGCACAACAGCACTGGGGATCTGTGCTTTCCAGAGTTGCAACATCTCATGGCACTCGGCCCGCGGCAGAGCCTTTTGCCGAAAAGGTAAACTTCCGGCTCCTTCTCCCCAGGGAAAGGGCCCAGGCCTGAAAGCTGTTGCTGCTCTTCACGGTGCCTTGGCGCCCTATCTACAAGCACAACAGCACTGGGGATCTGTGCTTTCCCAGAGACGTAATATCTCATGGCGCTCGTCCGCGGCAGAGCCTCTTGCCGAAAAGGCAAACGTCCGGCTAATTCTCCTACAGGGAAGGGCCAAGCCCTGAAAGCTGTTGCTGCTCTTCACGGTGCCTTGGTTCCTTATCTACAGGCACAAAAGCACTGCGGATATAGGTTTTCTCAAAGACCGCAACATCTCATGGTGCTCGGCCCGCGGCAGAGCCTCTTGCCGAAAAGGCAAACGTCCGGCTCCTTCTCCCACAGGGAAGGGCCCAGCCCGGAAAGCTCTTGCTGCTCTTCACGGTGCCTTGGCACCCTATCTTCAGGCACCACAGCACTGGGGATCTGTGCTTTCCCAGAGACGTAACATTTCATGGCGCTCGGCCGCGGCAGAGCCTCTTGCCGAAAAGGCAAACGTCCGGCTCCTTCTGCCACAGGGAAAGCGCACAGCCCTGAAAGCTGTTGTTTCTCTTCACCTAAACTTGGTGCCGTATCTACAGGCACAACAGCACTGGGGATCTGTGCTTTCCCAGAGACGCAACATCTCATGGCGCTCGGCCGCGGCTGAGCCTCTTGCCGAAAAGGCAAACGTCCGGCTCCTTCTCCTACAGGAAAGAGCCCAGCCCTGAAAGCTGCTGCTGCTCTTCACGGTGCCTTGGTTCCCTATATACAGGCACAACAGCACTGGGGATCTGGGCATTCCGAGAGACGCGACATCTCATAGCGCTCCGGCCGCAGGCAGAGCCTCTTGCCGAATAGGCAAACGTCCGGCTCCTTCTGCCACAGGGAAGGCCCAGCCCTGAAAGCTGTTGCCTGCTCTTCACGGTGCCTTGGCACCCTATCTACACGCACAACAAGACTGAGGATATGGGCTTTCTCAGAGACGCAACATCTCATGGCGCTTGTCCGCGGCAGAGCCTCTTGCCGAAAAGGCAAACGTCCGGCTCCTTCTCCCCACAAGTAAGGGCCCAGCCCTGAAAGGTGTTGCTGCTCTTCACGGTGCCTTGGTGCCCTATCTACAGGCACAACAGCACTGGGGATCTGGGCTTTCCCAGAGACGCAACATCTCATGGCGCTCGTCCGCGGCAGAGCCTCTTGCCAAAAAGGCAAACGTCCGGCTCCTTCTCCCACAGGGAAGGACCCAGCCCTGAAAGCTCTTGCTGCTCGTCACGGTGCCTTGGCACCCTATCTACAGGCTCAACAGCACTGGGGTTCTGGGCTTTCCCAGAGAAGCAACATCTCATGGCGCTTGGCCGCGGCAGAGCCTCTTGCCGAAAAGGCAAACGTCCGGCTCCTTCTCCCACAGGGAAGGGCCCAGCCCTTGAAAGCTGTTGCTGCTCTTCACGGTGCCTTGGCGCCCTATGTACAGGCACAACAGCACTGGGGATCTGTGCTTTCCCAGAGAAGCAACATCTCATGGCGCTCGTCCGCGGCAGAGCCTCTTGCCGAAAAGGCAAACGTCGGGCTCCTTCTCCCACAGGGAAGGGCCCAGCCCTGAAAGCTCTTGCTGCTCTTCACGGTGCCTTGGCACCCTATCTACAGGCACAACAGCACTGGGGATCTGTGCTTTCCCAGAGACGCAACATCTCATGGCGCTCGGCCGCGGCACAGCCTCTTGCCGAAAAGGCAAACGTCCTGCTCCTTCTCCCACAAGGAAGGGCCCAGCCCGGAAAGCTCTTGCTGCTCTTTACGGTGCCTTGGCACCCTATCTACACGCCGAACAGGACTGGGGATATGGGCTTTCTCAGAGACGCAACATCTCATGGCGCTCGGCCGCGGCAGAGCCTCTTGCCGAAAACGCAAACATCCGGCTCCTTCTCCCACAAGGAAGGGCCAGCCCGGAATGATGTTGCTGCTCTTCACGGTGCCTTGGTGCCCTATCTACAGGCACAACAGCACTGGGGATATGGGCTTTCCCAGAGACGCAACATCTCATGGGGCTCCGCCGCGGCAGAGCCTCTTGCCGAAAAGGCAAACGTCCGGCTCCTTCTCCCACAAGGAAGGGCCCAGCCCCGAAAGATGTTGCTGCTCTTCACGGTGCCTTGGTGCCCTATCTACAGGCACAACAGCACTGGGGATCTGTGCTTTCAAAGAGACGCAACATCTCATGGCGCTCGGCCGCGGCAGAGCCTCTTGCCGAAAAGGCAAACGTTCGGCTCCTTCTCGCACAAGGAAGGGCCCAGCTCTGAAAGCTGTTGCTGCTCTTCACGGTGCCTTGGTGCCCGATCTACAGCCACAAAAGCACTGGGGATCTGGGCTTTCTCAGAGACGCAACATCTCATGGCGCTCGGCCGCGGCAGAGCCTCTTGCCGAAAAGGCAAACGTCCGGGCTCCTTTTCCACACAGGGAAGGGCCCAGCCCTGAAAGCTGTTGCTGCTCTTCATGGTGCCTTGGCGCCCTATCTACAGCCACAAAAGCACTGGGGATACGGGCTTTCTCAGAGACGCAACATCTCATGGCGCTCGGCCGCGACAGAGCCTCTTGCCGAAAAGGCAAACGTTCCGGCTCCTTCTCCCACAGTGAAGGGCCCAGCCCTGAAAGCTTTTGCTGCTCTTCACGGTGCCTTGGCACCCTATCTACAGGCACAACAGCACTGGGGATCTGTGCTTTCCCAGAGAATCAACATCTCATGGCGCTCGTCCACGGCAGAGCCTCTTGCCGTAAAGGCAAACGTCCGGCTCCTGCTCCCACAGGGAAGGGCCCAGCCCTGAAAGCTGTTGCTGCTCTTCACGGTTGCCTTGGCGCCCTATCTACAGCCACAAAAGCACTGGGGATATGGGTTTTCTCAGAGACGCAACATCTCATGGCGCTCGTCCGCGGCAGAGCCTCTTGCCGAAAAGGCAAACGTCCGGCTCCTTCTCCGACAAGGAAGGGCCCAGCCCTGAAAGCTGTTGCTGCTCTTTCACAGTGTCTTGGCGCCCTATATACAGGCACAACAGCACTGGGGTTTGGTGCTTTTCCCAGAGACGCAACATCTCATGGCGCTTCGGCCGGGGCAGAGCCTCTTGCCGAAAAGGAAAACGTGCAGCTCCTTCTCCCACAAGGAAGGGCCCAGCCCGGAAATCTGTTGCTGCTCTTCACGGAGCCTTGGCACCCTATCTACAGGCCCAACAGGACTGGGGATCTGGGCTTTCCCAGAGAAGCAACATCTCATGGCGCTCGTCCGCGGCACAGCCTGTTTCCGAAAAGCAAACGTCCGGCTCCTTCTCCCACAAGGAAGGGCCCAGCCCGGAAAGCTGTTGCTGCTCTTCACGGTGCCTTGGCACCCTATCTACAGGCACAACAGCACTGGGGATCTGTGCTTTCCCAGAGACGCAACATCTCATGGCGCTCGTCCGCGGCACAGCCTCTTGCGAAAAGGCAAACGTCCTGCTCCTTCTCCCACAAGGAAGGGCCCAGCCCTGAAAACTGCTGCTGCTCTTCACGGTGCCTTGGCACCCTATCTACAGGCACAACAGGACTGGGGATCTGTGCTTTCCCAGAGTTGCAACATCTCATGGCGCTCGGCAGCGGCAGAGCCTCTTGCCGAAAAGGCAAACGTCCGGCTCATTCTCCCACAAGGAAGGGCCCAGCCTGAAAGCTGTTGCTGCTCTTCACGGTGCCTTGGCACCCTATCTACACGCACAACAAGACTGAGGATATGGGCTTTCTCAGAGACGGCAACATCTCATGGCGCTCGGCCGCTGGCAGAGCCTCTTGCCGAAAAGGCAAACGTCCCGGCTCCTTCTCCCACAAGGAAGGGCCCAGCCCGGAGGAAAGGTGTTGCTGCTCTTCACGGTGCCTTGGTGCCCTATCTACAGGCACAACAGCACTGGGGATCTGGGCTTTCCCAGAGACGCAAAATCTCATGGCGCTCGGCCGCGGCAGAGCCTCTTGCCGAAAAGGCAAACGTCCGGCTCCTTCTGCCCCAGAGAAGGGCCCCAGCCTGGAAAGCTGTTGCTGCTCTTCACGGATGCCTTGGCGCCCTATCTACAGCCACAAAAGCACTGGGGATCTGGGCTTTCTCAGAGACGCAACATCTCATGGCGCTCGTCCGCGGCAGAGCCTCTTGCCAAAAAGGCAAACGTCCGGCTCCTTCTCCCACAGGGAAGGACCCAGCCCTGAAAGCTGTTGCTGCCTCTTCACGGTGCCTTGGCACCCTATCTACAGGCTCAAACAGCACTGGGGTTCTGGGCTTTCCCAGAGAAGCAACATCTCATGGCGCTCGGCCGCGGCAGAGCCTCTTGCCCGAAAAGGCAAACGTCCGGCTCCTTCTCCCACAGGGAAGGGCCCAGCCCTTGAAGGCTGTTGCTGCTCTTCACGGTGCCTTGGCGCCCTATGTACAGGCACAACAGCACTGGGCATCTGTGCTTTCCCAGAGAAGCAACATCTCATGGCGCTCGTCCGCGGCAGAGCCTCTTGCCGAAAAGGCAAACGTCCGGCTCCTTCTCCCACAGGGAAGGGCCCAGCCCGGAAAGCTGTTGCTGCTCTTCACGGTGCCTTGGCGCCCTATCTACAGCCACAAAAGCACTGGGGATATGGGCTTTCCCAGAGAAGCAACATCTCATGGCGCTTGTCCGCGGCAGAGCCTCTTGCCGAAAAGGCAAACGTCCGGCTCCTTCTCCCACAGTGAAGGGCCCAGCCCGGAAAGGTGTTGCTGCTCTTCACGGTGCCTTGGCACCCTATCTACAGGCACAACAGCACTGGGGATCTGTGCTTTCCCAGAGACGCAACATCTCATGGCGCTCGGCCCGCGGCACAGCCTCTTGCCGAATAGGCAAACGTCCTGCTCCTTCTCCCACAAGGAAGGGCCCAGCCCGGAAAGCTCTTGCTGCTCTTTACGGTGCCTTGGCACCCTATCTACAGGCACAACAGGACTGGGGATCTGTGCTTTCCCAGAGACGCAACATCTCATGGCGCTTGTCCGCGGCAGAGCCTCTTGCCGAAAAGGCAAACGTCCGGCTCCTTCTCCCACAAGGAAGGGCCCAGCCCGGAAAGCTGTTGCTGCTCTTCACGGTGCCTTGGCACCCTATCTACAGGCACAACAGGACTGGGGATCTGTGCTTTCCCAGAGACGCAACATCTCATGGCGCTTGTCCGCGGCAGAGCCTCTTGCCGAAAAGGCAAACGTCCTGCTCCTTCTCCCACAAGGAAGGGCCCAGCCCTGAAAGCTGTTGCTGCTCTTCACGGTGCCTTGGCACCCTATCTACAGGCACAACAGGACTGGGGATCTGTGCTTTCCCAGAGTTGCAACATCTCATGGCGCTCGGCCGCGGCAGAGCCTCTTGCCGAAAAGGCAAACGTCCGGCTCCTTCTGCCACAAGGAAGGGCCCAGCCCTGAAAGCTGTTGCTGCTCTTCACGGTGCCTTGGCACCCTATCTACACGCACAGCAAGAGCTGAGGATATGGGCTTTCTCAGAGACGCAACATCTCATGGCGCTCGGCCGCGGCAGAGCCTCTTGCGAAAAGGCAAACGTCCGGCTCCTTCTCCCACAAGGAAGGGCCCAGCCCGGAAAGGTGTTGCTGCTCTTCACGGTGCCTTGGTGCCCTATCTACAGGCACAACAGCACTGGGGATCTGGGCTTTCCCAGAGACGCAACATCTCATGGGGCCTCCGCCGCGGCAGAGCCTCTTGCCGAAAAGGCAAACGTGCCGGCTCCTTTTCCCACAAGGAAGGGCCCAGCCCGGAAAGCTGTTGCTGCTCTTCACGGTGCCTTGGCGCCCTATCTACAGGCACAACAGCACTGGGGATCTGCGCTTTCCCAGAGACGCAACATCTCATGGCGCTCGGCCGCGGCAGAGCCTCTTGCGAAAAGGCAAACGTCCGGCTCCTTCTCCCACAAGGAAGGGCCCAGCCCCTGAAAGCTGTTGCTGCTCTTCACGGTGCCTTGGACCCCTATCTACAGGCCTCAACAGCACTGGGGATCTGGGCTTTCCAAGAGAAGCAACATCTCATGGCGCTCGGCCGCGGCAGAGCCTCTTGCCGAAAAAGGCAAACGTCCGGCTCCTTCTCCCACAAGGAAGGGCCCAGCCCGGAAAGGTGTTGCTGCTCTTCATGGTGCCTTGGTGCCCTATCTACAGGCACAACAGCACTGGGGATCTGGGCTTTCCCAGAGACGCAAAATCTCATGGGGCTCCGCCGCGGCAGAGCCTCTTGCCGAAAAGGCAAACGTCCGGCTCCTTTTCCCACAAGGAAGGGCCCAGCCCTGAAAGCTGTTGCTGCTCTTCACGGTGCCTTGGCACCCTATCTACACGCACAACAAGACTGAGGATTATGGGCTTTCTCAGAGACGCAACATCTCATGGCGCTCGGCCGCGGCAGAGCCTCTTGCCGAAAAGGCAAACGTCCGGCTCCTTCTCCCACAAGGAAGGGCCCAGCCCGGAAAGGTGTTGCTGCTCTTCACGGTGCCTTGGTGCCCTATCTACAGGCACAACAGCACTGGGGATCTGGGCTTTCCCAGAGACACAAAATCTCATGGGGCTCCGCCGCGGCAGAGCCTCTTGCCGAAAAGGCAAACGTCTGGCTCCTTTTCCCAGAAGGAAGGGCCCAGCCCGGAAAGCTGTTGCTGCTCTTCACGGTGCCTTGGCGCCCTATCTACAGGGCACAACAGCACTGGGGTTTGGTGCTTTCCCAGAGACGCAACATCTCATGGCGCTCGGACCGCGGCAGAGCCTCTTGCCGAAAAGGCAAACGTCCGGCTCCTTCTCCCACAAGGAAGGGCCAGCCCGGAAAGATGTTGCTGCTCTTCACGGTGCCTTGGTGCCCTATCTACAGGCACAACAGCACTGGGGATCTGGGCTTTTCCCAGAGACGCAAACATCTCATGGCGCTCGGCCGCGGCAGAGCCTCTTGCCAAAAAGGCAAACGTCCGGCTCCTTCTCCCACAGGGAAGGGCCCAGCCCTGAAAGCTGTTGCTGCTCTTCACGGTGCCCTTGGCGCCCTATCTACAGGCTCAACAGCATGGGGATCTGGGCTTTCCCAGAGAAGCAACATCTTCATGGGCGCTCGGGCCGCGGCAGAGCCTCTTGCCGAAAAGGCAAACGTCCGGCTCCTTCTCCCCACAAGGAAGGGGGCCCAGCCCGGAAAGCTGTTGCTGCTCTTCACGGTGCCTTCGTTGCCCTATCTACAGGCACAACAGCACTGGGGATCTGGGCTTTCCCAGAGACGCAAAATCTCATGGGGCTTCCGCCGCGGCAGAGCCTCTTGCCGAAAAGGCAAACGTCCGGCTCCTTCTCCCACAAGGAAGGGCCCAGCCCGGAAAGCTGTTGCTGCTCTTCACGGTGCCTTGGCACCCCTATCTACACGCACAACAAGACTGAGGATATGGGCTTTCTCAGAGACGCAACTTCTCATGGCGCTCGGCCGCGGCAGAGCCTCTTGCCGAAAAGGCAAACGTCCGGCTCCTTCTCCCACAAGGAAGGGCCCAGCCCGGAAAGGTGTTGCTGCTCTTCACGGTGCCTTGGTGCCCTATCTACAGGCTCAAACAGCACTGGGGATCTGGGCTTTCCCAGAGACGCAAAATCTCATGGGGCTCCGCCGCGGCAGAGCCTCTTGCCGAAAAGGCAAACGTCCGGCTCCTTTTCCCACAAGGAAGGGCCCAGCCCGGAAAGCTGTTGCTGCTCTTCACGGTGCCTTGGCGCCCTATATACAGGCACAACAGCACTGGGGTTTGGTGCTTTCCCAGAGACGCAACATCTCATGGCGCTCGGCCGCCGGCAGAGCCTCTTGCCGAAAAGGCAAACGTCCGGCTCCTTCTCCCACAAGGAAGGGCCAGCCCGGAAAGATGTTGCTGCTCTTCACGGTGCCTTGGTGCACTATCTACAGGCACAACAGCACTGGGCATCTGGGCTTTCCCAGAGACGCAACATCTCATGGCGCTCGGCCGCGGCAGAGCCTCTTGCCAAAAAGGCAAACGTCCGGCTCCTTCTCCCACAGGGAAGGGCCCAGCCATGAAAGCTGTTGCTGCTCTTCACGGTGCCTTGGCGCCCTATCTACAGGCTCAACAGCACTGGGGATCTGGGCTTTCCCAGAGAAGCAACATCTCATGGCGCTCGGCCGCGGCAGAGCCTCTTGCCGAAAAGGCAAACGTCCGGCTCCTTCTCCCACAGGGAAGGGCCCAGCCCTTGAAATCTGTTGCTTCTCTTCACGGTGCCTTGGCGCCCTATCTACAGGCACAACAGCACTGGGGATCTGTGCTTTCCCAGAGAAGCAACATCTCATGGCGCTCGTCCGCGGCACAGCCTCTTGCCGAAAAGGCAAACATCCGGCTCCTTCTCCCACAAGGAAGGGCCCAGCCCGGAAAGCTGTTGCTGCTCTTCACGGTGCCTTGGCACCCTATCTACAGGCACAACAGGACTGGGGATCTGTGCTTTCCCAGAGACGCAACATCTCATGGCGCTTGTCCGCAGGCAGAGCCTCTTGCCGAAAAGGCAAACGTCCGGCTCCTTCTCCCACAGGGAAGGGCCCAGCCCGGAAAGCTGTTGCTGCTCTTCACGGTGCCTTGGCGCCCTATCTACAGGCACAACAGCACTGGGCTTTGGTGCTTTCTCAGAGACGCAACATCTCATGGCGCTCGTCCGCGGCAGAGCCTCTTGCCAAAAAGGCAAACGTCCTGCTCCTTCTCCCACAAGGAAGGGCCCCAGCCCGGAAAGCTCTTGCTGCTCTTTACGGTGCCTTGGCACCCTATCTACACGCACAACAGGACTGGGGATATGGGCTTTCTCAGAGACGCAACATCTCATGGCGCTCGGCCGCGGCAGAGCCTCTTGCCGAAAAGGCAAACGTCCGGCTCCTTCTCCCACAGTGAAGGGCCCAGCCCTGAAAGCTTTTGCTGCTCTTCACGGTGCCTTGGCACCCTATCTACAGGCACAACAGCACTGGGGATCTGTGCTTTCCCAGAGAATCAACATCTCATGGCGCTCGTCCACGGCAGAGCCTCTTGCCGAAAAGGCAAACGTCCGGCTCCTGCTCCCACAGGGAAGGGCCCAGCCCTGAAAGCTGTTGCTGCTCTTCACGGTGCCTTGGTGCCCTATCTACAGCCACAAAAGCACTGGGGATATGGTTTTTCTCAGAGACGCAACATCTCATGGCGCACGTCCGCGGCAGAGCCTCTTGCCGAAAAGGCAAACATCCGGCTCCTTCTCCCACAAGAAGGGCCCAGCCCTGAAAGCTGTTGCTGCTCTTCACGGTGCCTTGGCGCCCTATATACAGGCACAACAGCACTGGGGTTTGGTGCTTTCCCAGAGACGGAACATCTCATGGCGCTCGGCCGCGGCAGAGCCTCTTGCCGAAAAGGCAAACGTCCGGCTCCTTCTCCCACAAGGAAGGGCCCAGCCCGGAAAGCTGTTGCTGCTCTTCACGGAGCCTTGGCACCCTATCTACAGCCCAACAGGACTGGGGATCTGGGCTTTCCCAGAGAAGCAACATCTCATGGCGCTCGTCCGCAGCACAGCCTCTTGCCGAAAAGGCAAACGTCCGGCTCCTTCTCCCACAAGGAAGGGCCCAGCCCTGAAAGCTGTTGCTGCTCTTCACTGTGCCTTGGCACCCTATCTACAGGCACAACAGCACTGGGGATCTGTGCTTTCCCAGAGACGCAACATCTCATGGCGCTCGGCCGCGGCAGAGCCTCTTGCCGAAAAGGCAAACGTCCTGCTCCTTCTCCCACAAGGAAGGGCCCAGCCCTGAAAGCTGTTGCTGCTCTTCACGGTGCCTTGGCACCCTATCTACAGGCACAACAGGACTGGGGATCTGTGCTTTCCCAGAGACGCAACATCTCATGGCGCTCGGCCGCGGCAGAGCCTCTTGCCAAAAAGGCAAACGTCCGGCTCCTTCTGCCACAAGGAAGGGCCCAGCCCGGAAAGCTCTTGCTGCTCTTCACGGTGCCTTGGCACCCTATCTACACGCACAACAGGACTGGGGATATGGGCTTTCTCAGAGACGCAACATCTCATGGCGCTCGTCCGCGGCAGAGCCTCTTGCCAAAAAGGCAAACGTCCGGCTCCTTCTGCCCCAGGGAAGGGCCCAGCCTGGAAAGCTGTTGATGCTCTTCACGGTGCCTTGGCACCCTATCTACAGGCTCAACAGCACTGGGGTTCTGGGCTTTCCCAGAGAAGCAACATCTCATGGCGCTCGGCCGCGGCAGAGCCTCTTGCCGAAAAGGCAAACGTCCGGCTCCTTCTCCCACAGGGAAGGGCCCAGCCCTTGAAATCTGTTGCTTCTCTTCACGGTGCCTTGGCGCCCTATCTATAGGCACAACAGCACTGGGGATCTGTGCTTTCCCAGAGAAGCAACATCTCATGGCGCTCGTCCGCGGCAGAGCCTCTTGCCGAAAACGCAAACGTCCGGCTCCTTCTCCCACAGGGAAGGGCCCAGCCCTGAAAGCTGTTGCTGCTCTTCACGGTGCCTTGGCGCCCTATCTAGAGGCACAACAGCACTGGGGTTTGGTGCTTTCTCAGAGACGCAACATCTCATGGCCCTCGGCCGCGGCAGAGCCTCTTGCCGAAAAGGCAAACGTCCGGCTCCTTCTCCCACAGGGAAGGGCCCAGCCCTTGAAAGCTGTTGCTTCTCTTCACGGTGCCTTGGCACCCTATCTAGAGGCACAACAGGACTGGGGATCTGTGCTTTCCCAGAGACGCAACATCTCATGGTGCTCGGGCGCGGCAGAGCCTCTTGCCGAAAAGGCAAACGTCCGGCTCCTTCTCCCACAGGGAAGGTCCCAGCCCTGAAAGCTGTTGCTGCTCTTCACGGTGCCTTGGCGCCCTATCTACAGCCACAAAAGCACTGGGGATATGGGCTTTCTCAGAGACGCAACATCTCATGGCGCTCGGCCGCGGCCGAGCCTCTTGCCGAAAACGCAAACGTCCGGCTCCTTCTCCCACAAGGAAGGGCCAGCCCGGAAAGATGTTGGTGCTCTTCACGGTGCCTTGGTGCCCTATCTACAGGCACAACAGGACTGGGGATCTGGGCTTTCCTAGAGACGCAACATCTCATGGCGCTCTGCCGCGGCAGAGCCTCTTGCCGAAAAGGCAAACGTCCGGCTCCTTCTCCCACAAGGAAGTGCCCAGCCCTGAAAGCTGTTGCTGCTCTTCACGGTGCCTTGGCGCCCTATATACAGGCACAACAGCACTGGGGTTTGGTGCTTTCCCAGAGACGCAACATCTCATGGCGCTCGGCCGCGACAGAGCCTCTTGCCGAAAAGGCAAACGTCCGGCTCCTTCTGCCACAGGGAAGGGCCCAGCCCTGAAAGCTGTTGCTGCTCTTCACGGTGCCTTGGCGCCCTATCTACAGCCACAAAAGCACTGGGGATCTGGGCATTCCGAGAGACGCGACATCTCATGGCGCTCGGCCGCGGCAGAGCCTCTTGCCGAAAAGGCAAACGTCCGGCTCCTTCTGCCACAGGGAAGGGCCCAGCCCTGAAAGCTGTTGCTGCTCTTCACGGTGCCTTGGCACCCTATCTACACGCACAACAAGACTGAGGATATGGGCTTTCTCAGAGACGCAACATCTCATGGCGCTCGGTCCGCGGCAGAGCCTCTTGCCGAAAAGGCAAACGTCCGGCTCCTTCTCCCACAAGGAAGGGCCCAGCCCGGAAAGGTGTTGCTGCTCTTCACGGTGCCTTGGTGCCCTATCTACAGGCACAACAGCACTGGGGATCTGGGCTTTCTCAGAGACGCAAAATCTCATGGCGCTCG
>NW_026293171.1:0-116960 GCF_026419915.1 Harpia harpyja | reverse complement strand
AGAAGGAGCCGGACGTTTACCTTTTCGGCAAGAGGCTCTGCCGCGGCCAAGCCCCATGAGATGTTGCGTCTCTGGGAAAGCACAGATCCCCACTGCTCTTCTGCCTGTAGATAAGGCACCAAGGGTAGGTGAAGAGCAGCAAGAGCTTTCGGGGCTGGGCCCTTCCTTGTGGGAGAAGGAGCCGCACGTTTGCCTTTTCGGCAAGAGGCTCTGCCGCGGCCGAGCCCCATGAGATGTTGCGTCTCTGGGAAAGCACAGATCCCCACTGCTGTTGTGCCTGTAGATAAGGCACCAAGGGTAGGTGAAGAGCAGCAAGAGCTTTCAGGGCTGGGCCCTTCCTTGTGGGAGAAGGAGCCGGACGTTTGCCTTTTCGGCAAGAGGCTCTGCCGCGGCCGAGCCCCATGAGATGTTGCATCTCTGGGAAAGCACAGATCCCCACTGCTGTTGTGCCTGTAGGTTGGGCACCAAGGCACCGTGAAGAGCAGCAAGAGCTTTCAGGGCTGGGCCCTTCCTTGTGGGAGAAGGAGCCGGACGTTTGCCTTTTCGGCAAGAGGCTCTGCCGCGGCCGAGCGCCATGAGATCTTGCGTCTCTGGGAAAGCACAGATCCCCAGTGCTGTTGTGCATGTAGGTAAGGCGCCAAGGCACCGTGAAGAGCAGCAACAGCTTTGAGGGCTGGGCCCTTCCTTGTGGGAGAAGGAGCCGGACGTTTGCCTTTTCGGCAAGAGGCTCTGCCGCGGCCGAGATCCATGAGATGTTGCGTCTCTGGGAAAGCACAGATCCCCACTGCTGTTGTGCCTGTAGATAGGGCGCCAAGGCACCGTGAAGAGCAGCAAGAGCTTTCAGGGCTGGGCCCTTCCTTGTGGGAGAAGGAGGCGGACGTTTGCTTTTTCGGCAAGAGGCTGTGCCGCGGCTGAGCGCCATGAGATGTTGCGTCTCTGGGAAAGCACAGATCCCCACTGCTGTTGTGCCTGTAGATAGGGCGCCAAGACACCGTGAAGAGCAGCAAGAGCTTTCAGGGCTGGGCCCTTCCTTGTGGGAGAAGGAGCCGGACGTTTGCCTTTTCGGCAAGAGGCTCTGCCGCGGCCGAGATCCATGAGATGTTGGGTCTCTGGGAAAGCACAGATCCCCAGTGCTGTTGTGCCTGTAGATAGGGCGCCCAGGCACCGTGAAGAGCAGCAAGAGCTTTGCGGGCTGGGCCCTTCCTTGTGGGAGAAGGAGCCGGACGTTTGCCTTTTCGGCAAGAGGCTCTGCCGCGGCCGAGCCCCATGAGATGTTGCGTCTCTGGGAAAGCACAGATCCCCAGTGCTGTTGTGCCTGTAGATAAGGCACCAAGGGTAGGTGAAGAGCAGCAAGAGCTTTCAGGGCTGGGCCCTTCCTTGTGGGAGAAGGAGCCGGACGTTTGCCTTTTCGGCAAGAGGCTCTGCCGCGGCCCAGCACCATGAGATATTGCGTCTCTGGGAAAACATAGATCCCCACTGCTGTTGTGCCTGTAGATAGGGCACCAAGGCACCGTGAAGAGCAGCAAGAGCTTTGAGGGCTGGGCCCTTCCTTGTGGGAGAAGGAGCTGGACGTTTGCCTTTTCGACAAGAGGCTCTGCCGCGGCCGAGAGCCATGAGATGTTGCGTCTCTGGGAAAGCACAGATCCCCACTGCTCTTCTGCCTGTAGATAGGGCGCCAAGGCACCGTGAAGAGAAGCAAGAATTTTGAGGGTTGGACCCTTCCTTGTGGGAGAAGGAGCCGGACGTTTGCCTTTTTGGCAAGAGGCTCTGCCGCGGCCGAGCGCCATGAGATGTTGCGTCTCTGGGAAAGCACAGATCCGCACTGTTGTTGTGCCTGTAGATAGGGCGCCAAGGCACCGTGAAGAGCAGCAAGAGCTTTGAGGGCTGGGCCCTTCCTTGTGGGAGAAGGAGCCGGACGTTTACCTTTTCGGCAAGAGGCTCTGCCGCGGCCAAGCCCCATGAGATGTTGCGTCTCTGGGAAAGCACAGATCCCCACTGCTGTTGTGCCTGTAGATAAGGCACCAAGGGTAGGTGAAGAGCAGCAAGAGCTTTGAGGGCTGGGCCCTTCCTTGTGGGAGAAGGAGCCGGACGTTTGCCTTTTCGGCAAGAGGCTCTGCCGCGGCCCAGCACCATGAGATATTGTGTCTCTGGGAAAGCACAGATCCCCACTGCTGTTGTGCCTGTAGATAGGGCACCAAGGCACCGTGAAGAGCAGCAAGAGCTTTGAGGGCTGGGCCCTTCCTTGTGGGAGAAGGAGCCGGACGTTTGCCTTTTCGGCAAGAGGCTCTGCCGCGGCCGAGATCCATGAGATGTTGCGTCTCTGGGAAAGCACAGATCCCCACTGCTGTTGTGCCTGTAGATAGGGCGCCAAGGCACCGTGAAGAGCAGCAAGAGCTTTCAGGACTGGACCCTTCCTTGTGGGAGAAGGAGCCGGACGTTTGCCTTTTTGGCAAGAGGCTCTGCTGCGGCCGAGCGCCATGAGATGTTGCGTCTCTGGGAAAGCACAGATCCCCAGTGCTGTTGTGCATGTAGGTAAGGCGCCAAGGCACCGTGAAGAGCAGCAAGAGCTTTCAGGGCTGGGCCCTTCCTTGTGGGAGAAGGAGCCGGACGTTTGCCTTTTCGGCAAGAGGCTCTGCCGCGGCCGAGCCCCATGAGATGTTGCGTCTCTGGGAAAACACAGATCCCCACTGCTGTTTTGCCTGCAGATAGGGCGCCAAGGCACCGTGAAGAGCAGCAAGAGCTTTCAGGGCTGGGCCCTTCCTTGAAGGAGAAGGAGCCGGACGTTTGCCTTTTCGGCAAGAGGCTCTGCCGCGGCCGAGATCCATGAGATGTTGGGTCTCTGGGAAAGCACAGATCCCCAGTGCTGTTGTGCCTGTAGATAGGGCGCCAAGGCACCGTGAGGAGCAGCAAGAGCTTTCAGGGCTGGGCCCTTCCTTGTGGGAGAAGGAGCCGGACGTTTGCCTTTTCGGCAAGAGACTCTGCCGCGGCCGAGCGCCATGAGATGTTGCGTCTCTGGGAAAGCACAGATCCGCACTGTTGTTGTGCCTGTAGATAGGGCGCCAAGGCACCGTGAAGAGCAGCAAGAGCTTTGAGGGCTGGGCCCTTCCTTGTGGGAGAAGGAGCCGGACGTTTACCTTTTCGGCAAGAGGCTCTGCCGCGGCCAAGCCCCATGAGATGTTGCGTCTCTGGGAAAGCACAGATCCCCACTGCTCTTCTGCCTGTAGATAAGGCACCAAGGGTAGGTGAAGAGCAGCAAGAGCTTTCGGGGCTGGGCCCTTCCTTGTGGGAGAAGGAGCCGCACGTTTGCCTTTTCGGCAAGAGGCTCTGCCGCGGCCGAGCCCCATGAGATGTTGCGTCTCTGGGAAAGCACAGATCCCCACTGCTGTTGTGCCTGTAGATAAGGCACCAAGGGTAGGTGAAGAGCAGCAAGAGCTTTCAGGGCTGGGCCCTTCCTTGTGGGAGAAGGAGCCGGACGTTTGCCTTTTCGGCAAGAGGCTCTGCCGCGGCCGAGCCCCATGAGATGTTGCATCTCTGGGAAAGCACAGATCCCCACTGCTGTTGTGCCTGTAGGTTGGGCACCAAGGCACCGTGAAGAGCAGCAAGAGCTTTCAGGGCTGGGCCCTTCCTTGTGGGAGAAGGAGCCGGACGTTTGCCTTTTCGGCAAGAGGCTCTGCCGCGGCCGAGCGCCATGAGATCTTGCGTCTCTGGGAAAGCACAGATCCCCAGTGCTGTTGTGCATGTAGGTAAGGCGCCAAGGCACCGTGAAGAGCAGCAACAGCTTTGAGGGCTGGGCCCTTCCTTGTGGGAGAAGGAGCCGGACGTTTGCCTTTTCGGCAAGAGGCTCTGCCGCGGCCGAGATCCATGAGATGTTGCGTCTCTGGGAAAGCACAGATCCCCACTGCTGTTGTGCCTGTAGATAGGGCGCCAAGGCACCGTGAAGAGCAGCAAGAGCTTTCAGGGCTGGGCCCTTCCTTGTGGGAGAAGGAGGCGGACGTTTGCTTTTTCGGCAAGAGGCTGTGCCGCGGCTGAGCGCCATGAGATGTTGCGTCTCTGGGAAAGCACAGATCCCCACTGCTGTTGTGCCTGTAGATAGGGCGCCAAGACACCGTGAAGAGCAGCAAGAGCTTTCAGGGCTGGGCCCTTCCTTGTGGGAGAAGGAGCCGGACGTTTGCCTTTTCGGCAAGAGGCTCTGCCGCGGCCGAGATCCATGAGATGTTGGGTCTCTGGGAAAGCACAGATCCCCAGTGCTGTTGTGCCTGTAGATAGGGCGCCCAGGCACCGTGAAGAGCAGCAAGAGCTTTGCGGGCTGGGCCCTTCCTTGTGGGAGAAGGAGCCGGACGTTTGCCTTTTCGGCAAGAGGCTCTGCCGCGGCCGAGCCCCATGAGATGTTGCGTCTCTGGGAAAGCACAGATCCCCAGTGCTGTTGTGCCTGTAGATAAGGCACCAAGGGTAGGTGAAGAGCAGCAAGAGCTTTCAGGGCTGGGCCCTTCCTTGTGGGAGAAGGAGCCGGACGTTTGCCTTTTCGGCAAGAGGCTCTGCCGCGGCCCAGCACCATGAGATATTGCGTCTCTGGGAAAACATAGATCCCCACTGCTGTTGTGCCTGTAGATAGGGCACCAAGGCACCGTGAAGAGCAGCAAGAGCTTTGAGGGCTGGGCCCTTCCTTGTGGGAGAAGGAGCTGGACGTTTGCCTTTTCGACAAGAGGCTCTGCCGCGGCCGAGAGCCATGAGATGTTGCGTCTCTGGGAAAGCACAGATCCCCACTGCTCTTCTGCCTGTAGATAGGGCGCCAAGGCACCGTGAAGAGAAGCAAGAATTTTGAGGGTTGGACCCTTCCTTGTGGGAGAAGGAGCCGGACGTTTGCCTTTTTGGCAAGAGGCTCTGCCGCGGCCGAGCGCCATGAGATGTTGCGTCTCTGGGAAAGCACAGATCCGCACTGTTGTTGTGCCTGTAGATAGGGCGCCAAGGCACCGTGAAGAGCAGCAAGAGCTTTGAGGGCTGGGCCCTTCCTTGTGGGAGAAGGAGCCGGACGTTTACCTTTTCGGCAAGAGGCTCTGCCGCGGCCAAGCCCCATGAGATGTTGCGTCTCTGGGAAAGCACAGATCCCCACTGCTGTTGTGCCTGTAGATAAGGCACCAAGGGTAGGTGAAGAGCAGCAAGAGCTTTGAGGGCTGGGCCCTTCCTTGTGGGAGAAGGAGCCGGACGTTTGCCTTTTCGGCAAGAGGCTCTGCCGCGGCCCAGCACCATGAGATATTGTGTCTCTGGGAAAGCACAGATCCCCACTGCTGTTGTGCCTGTAGATAGGGCACCAAGGCACCGTGAAGAGCAGCAAGAGCTTTGAGGGCTGGGCCCTTCCTTGTGGGAGAAGGAGCCGGACGTTTGCCTTTTCGGCAAGAGGCTCTGCCGCGGCCGAGATCCATGAGATGTTGCGTCTCTGGGAAAGCACAGATCCCCACTGCTGTTGTGCCTGTAGATAGGGCGCCAAGGCACCGTGAAGAGCAGCAAGAGCTTTCAGGACTGGACCCTTCCTTGTGGGAGAAGGAGCCGGACGTTTGCCTTTTTGGCAAGAGGCTCTGCTGCGGCCGAGCGCCATGAGATGTTGCGTCTCTGGGAAAGCACAGATCCCCAGTGCTGTTGTGCATGTAGGTAAGGCGCCAAGGCACCGTGAAGAGCAGCAAGAGCTTTGAGGGCTGGGCCCTTCCTTGTGGGAGAAGGAGCCGGACGTTTGCCTTTTCGGCAAGAGGCTCTGCCGCGGCCGAGCGCCATGAGATGTTGCGTCTCTGGGAAAGCACAGATCCCCACTGCTGTTGTGCCTGTAGATAGGGCGCCAAGGGTAAAGTGAAGGGCAGCAAGAGCTTTCAGGGCTGGGCCCTTCCTTGTGGGAGAAGGAGCCGGACGTTTGCCTTTTCGGCAAGAGGCTCTGCCGCGGCCGAGAGCCATGAGATGTTGCGTCTCTGGGAAAGCACAGATCCCCAGTGCTGTTGTGCCTGTAGATAGGGCGCCAAGGCACCGTGAAGAGCAGCAAGAGCTTTGAGGGCTGGGCCCTTCCTTGTGGGAGAAGGAGCCGGACGTTTGCCTTTTCGGCAAGAGGCTCTGCCGCGGCCGAGCCCCATGAGATCTTGCGTCTCTGGGAAAGCACAGATCCCCGTTGCTGTTGTGCCTGTACATAAGGCACCAAGGGTAGGTGAAGAGCAGCAAGAGCTTTCAGGGCTGGGCCCTTCCTTGTGGGAGAAGGAGCCGGACGTTTGCCTTTTCGGCAAGAGGCTCTGCCGCGGCCCAGCACCATGAGATATTGCGTCTCTGGGAAAACATAGATCCCCACTGCTGTTGTGCCTGTAGATAGGGCACCAAGGCACCGTGAAGAGCAGCAAGAGCTTTGAGGGCTGGGCCCTTCCTTGTGGGAGAAGGAGCCGGACGTTTGCCTTTTCGGCAAGAGGCTCTGCTGCGGCCGAGAGCCATGAGATGTTGCGTCTCTGGGAAAGCGCAGATCCCCACTGCTGTTGTGCCTGTAGATAGGGTGCCAAGGGTAGGTGAAGAGAAGCAAGAATTTTGAGGGTTGGGCCCTTCCTTGTGGGAGAAGGAGCCGGACGTTTGCCTTTTTGGCAAGAGGCTCTGCCGCGGCCGAGCGCCATGAGATGTTGCGTCTCTGGGAAAGCACAGATCCGCACTGTTGTTGTGCCTGTAGATAGGGCGCCAAGGCACCGTGAAGAGCAGCAAGAGCTTTCAGGGCTGGGCCCTTCCTTGTGGGAGAAGGAGCCGGACGTTTACCTTTTCGGCAAGAGGCTCTGCCGCGGCCAAGCCCCATGAGATGTTGCGTCTCTGGGAAAGCACACATCCCCACTGCTCTTCTGCCTGTAGATAAGGCACCAAGGGTAGGTGAAGAGCAGCAAGAGCTTTCAGGGCTGGGCCCTTCCTTGTGGGAGAAGGAGCCGGACGTTTGCCTTTTCGGCAAGAGGCTCTGCCGCGGCCGAGCGCCATGAGATCTTGCGTCTCTGGGAAAGCACAGATCCCCACTGCTGTTGTGCCTGTAGATAGGGCACCAAGGCACCGTGAAGAGCAGCAAGAGCTTTCAGGGCTGGGCCCTTCCTTGTGGGAGAAGGAGCCGGACGTTTGCCTTTTCGGCAAGAGGCTCTGCCGCGGCCGAGCGCCATGAGATGTTGCGTCTCTGGGAAAGCACAGATCCCCACTGCTGTTGTGCCTGTAGATAGGGCGCCAAGGCACCGTGGAGAGCAGCAAGAGCTTTCAGGACTGGACCCTTCCTTGTGGGAGAAGGAGCCGGACGTTTGCCTTTTCGGCAAGAGGCTCTGCCGCGGCCGAGCCCCATGAGATGTTGCGTCTCTGGGAAAGCACAGATCCGCACTGTTGTTGTGCCTGTAGATAGGGCGCCAAGGCACCGTGAAGAGCAGCAAGAGCTTTCAGGGCTGGGCCCTTCCTTGTGGGAGAAGGAGCCGGACGTTTGCCTTTTCGGCAAGAGTCTCTGCCGCGGCCGAGCCCCATGAGATGTTGCGTCTCTGGGAAAGCACAGATCCCCACTGCTCTTCTGCCTGCAGATAGGGCGCCAAGGGTAAGTGAAGAGCAGCAAGAGCTTTCAGGGCTGGGCCCTTCCTTGTGGGAGAAGGAGCAGGACGTTTGCCTTTTCGGCAAGAGGATCTGCCGCGGCCGAGATCCATGAGATGTTGGGTCTCTGGGAAAGCACAGATCCCCACTGCTCTTCTGCCTGTAGATAAGGCACCAAGGGTAGGTGAAGAGCAGCAAGAGCTTTCATGGCTGGGCCCTTCCTTATGGGAGAAGGAACCGGAAGTTTGCCTTTTCGGCAAGAGGCTCTGCCGCGGCCGAGCGCCATGAGATGTTGCGTCTCTGGGAAAGCACAGATCCCCAGTGCTGTTGTGCCTGTAGATAGGGCGCCAAGGCACCGTGAAGAGCAGCAACAGCTTTGAGGGCTGGGCCCTTCCTTGTGGGAGAAGGAGCCGGACGTTTGCCTTTTCGGCAAGAGGCTCTGCCACGGCCGAGATCCATGAGATGTTGCGTCTCTGGGAAAGCACAGATCCCCAGTGCTGTTGTGCCTCTAGATAGGGCGCCAAGGCACCGTGAAGAGCAGCAAGAGCTTTCAGGGCTGGGCCCTTCCTTGTGGGAGAAGGAGCTGGACGTTTGCCTTTTTGGCAAGAGGCTCTGCCGCGGCCGAGCCCCATGAGATGTTGCGTCTCTGGGAAAGCACACATCCCCACTGCTGTTGTGCCTGTAGATAAGGCACCAAGGGTAGGTGAAGAGCAGCAAGAGCTTTCGGGGCTGGGCCCTTCCTTGTGGGAGAAGGAGCCGGACGTTTGCCTTTTCGGCAAGAGGCTCTGCCGCGGCCGAGCGCCATGAGATGTTGCGTCTCTGGGAAAGCACAGACCCCACTGCTGTTGTGCCTGTAGGTTGGGCGCCAAGGCACCGTGAAGAGCAGCAAGAGCTTTCAGGGCTGGGCCCTTCCTTGTGGGAGAAGGAGCCGGACGTTTGCCTTTTCGGCAAGAGGCTCTGCCGCGGCCGAGCGCCATGAGATGTTGCGTCTCTGGGAAAGCACAGATCCCCACTGCTGTTTTGCCTGTAGATAGGGCACCAAGGGTAAGTGAAGAGCAGCAAGAGCTTTGAGGGCTGGGCCCTTCCTTGTGGGAGAAGGAGGCGGACGTTTGCCTTTTCGGCAAGAGGCTCTGCCGCGGCCGAGCGCCATGAGATGTTGCGTCTCTGGGAAAGCACAGATCCCCAGTGCTGTTGTGCATGTAGGTAAGGCGCCAAGGCACCGTGAAGAGCAGCAAGAGCTTTGAGGGCTGGGCCCTTCCTTGTGGGAGAAGGAGCCGGACGTTTGCCTTTTTAGCAGGAGGCTCTGCCACGGCCGAGAGCCATGAGATGTTGCGTCTCTGGGAAAGCACAGATCCCCACTGCTCTTCTGCCTGTAGGTTGGGCACCAAGGCACCGTGAAGAGCAGCAAGAGCTTTGAGGGCTGGGCCCTTCCTTGTGGGAGAAGGAGCCGGACGTTTGCCTTTTTAGCAGGAGGCTCTGCCACGGCCGAGAGCCATGAGATGTTGCGTCTCTGGGAAAGCACAGATCCCCAGTGCTGTTGTGCCTGTAGATAGGGCGCCAAGGCACCGTGAAGAGCAGCAAGAGCTTTCAGGGCTGGGCCCTTCCTTGTGGGAGAAGGAGCAGGACGTTTGCCTTTTCGGCAAGAGGCTCTGCCGCGGCCGAGCGCCATGAGATGTTGCGTCTCTGGGAAAGCACAGATCTCCAGTGCTGTTGTGCCTGTAGATAGGGCGCCAAGGCACCGTGAAGAGCAGCAACAGCTTTGAGGGCTGGGCCCTTCCTTGTGGGAGAAGAATCCGGACGTTTGCCTTGTTAGCAGGAGGCTCTGCCACGGCCGAGAGCCATGAGATGTTGCGTCTCTGGGAAAGCACAGATCCCCAGTGCTGTTGTGCCTGTAGATAGGGCGCCAAGGCACCGTGAAGAGCAGCAACAGCTTTGAGGGCTGGGCCCTTCCTTGTGGGAGAAGGAGCCGGACGTTTGCTTTTTTAGCAGGAGGCTCTGCCACGGCCGAGAGCCATGAGATGTTGCGTCTCTGGGAAAGCACAGATCCCCACTGCTCTTCTGCCTGTAGGTTGGGCACCAAGGCACCGTGAAGAGCAGCAACAGCTTTCAGGGCTGGGCCCTTCCTTGTGGGAGAAGGAGCCGGACGTTTGCTTTTTTAACAGGAGGCTCTGCCACGGCCGAGAGCCATGAGATGTTGCGTCTCTGGGAAAGCACAGATCCCCACTGCTCTTCTGCCTGTAGGTTGGGCGCCAAGGCACCGTGAAGAGCAGCAAGAGCTTTCAGGGCTGGGCCCTTCCTTGTGGGAGAAGGAGCCAGATGTTTGCCTTTTCGGCAAGAGGCTCTGCCGCAGCCGAGCCCCATGAGATGTTGCGTCTCTGGGAAAGCACAGATCCCCAGTGCTGTTGTGCCTGTAGATAGGGCGCCAAGGCATCGTGAAGAGCAGCAAGAGCTTTCAGGGCTGGGCCCTTCCTTGTGGGAGAAGGAGCCGGACGTTTGCCTTTTCGGCAAGAGGCTCTGCCGCGGCCGAGCGCCATGAGATGTTGCGTCTCTGGGAAAGCACAGATCCCCAGTCCTGTTGTGCCTGTAGATAGGGCGCCAAGGCACCGTGAAGAGCAGCAAGAGCTTTCAGGGCTGGGCCCTTCCTTGTGGGAGAAGGAGCCGGACGTTTGCCTTTTCGGCAAGAGGCTCTGCCGCGGCCGAGCGCCATGAGATGTTGCGTCTCTGGGAAAGCACAGATCCCCAGTCCTGTTGTGCCTGTAGATAGGGCGCCAAGGCACCGTGAAGAGCAGCAAGAGCTTTCAGGGCTGGGCCCTTCCTTGTGGGAGAAGGAGCCGGACGTTTGCCTTTTCAGCAAGAGGCTGTGCCGCGGCCGAGCACCATGAGATGTTGCGTCTCTGGGAAAGCACAGATCCCCACTGCTCTTCTGCCTGTAGATAAGGCACCAAGGGTAGGTGAAGAGCAGAAAGAGCTTTGAGGGCTGGGCCCTTCCTTGTGGGAGAAGGAGCCGGACGTTTGCCTTTTTGGCAAGAGGCTCTGCCACGGCCGAGCGCCATGAGATGTTGCGTCTCTGGGAAAGCACAGATCCCCAGTGCTGTTGTGCCTGTAGATAGGGCGCCAAGGCACCGTGAAGGTCAGCAAGAGCTTTCAGGGCTGGGCCCTTCCTTGTGGGAGAAGGAGCCGGACGTTTGCCTTTTCGGCAAGAGGCTCTGCCGCGGCCAAGCCCCATGAGATGTTGCGTCTCTGGGAAAGCACAGATCCCCAGTGCTGTTGTGCCTGTAGATAGGGCGCCAAGGCACCGTGAAGAGCAGCAAGAGCTTTCAGGGCTGGGCCCTTCCTTGTGGGAGAAGGAGCAGGACGTTTGCCTTTTCGGCAAGAGGCTCTGCCGCGGTCCGAGCGCCATGAGATGTTGCGTCTCTGGGAAAGCACAGATCCCCACTGCTGTTGTGCCTGTAGATAGGGCGCCAACGCACCGTGAAGAGCAGCAAGAGCTTTCAGGGCTGGGCCCTTCCTTGTGGGAGAAGGAGCCGGACGTTTGCCTTTTCGGCAAGAGGCTCTGCCACGGCCGAGATCCATGAGATGTTGCGTCTCTGGGAAAGCACAGATACCCACTGATGTTGTGCCTGTAGATAGGGCGCCAAGGCACTGTGAAGAGCAGCAAGAGCTTTCAGGGCTGGGCCCTTCCTTGTGGGAGAAGGAGCTGGACGTTTGCCTTTTCGGCAAGAGGCTCTGCCGCGGCCGAGCGCCATGAGATGTTGCGTCTCTGGGAAAGCACACATCCCCACTGCTGTTGTGCCTGTAGATAGGGCGCCAAGGCACCGTGAAGAGCAGCAAGAGCTTTCAGGGCTGGGCCCTTCCTTGTGGGAGAAGGAGCCGGACGTTTGCCTTTTCGGCAAGAGGCTCTGCCGCGGCCGAGCGCCATGAGATGTTGCGTCTCTGGGAAAGCACAGATCCCGAGAGCTGTTGTGCCTGTAGATAGGGTGCCAAGGGTAGGTGAAGAGCAGCAAGAGCTTTCAGGGCTGGGCCCATCCTTGTGGGAGAAGGAGCCGGACGTTTGCCTTTTTGGCAAGAGGCTCTGCCGCGGCCGAGCGCCATGAGATGTTGCGTCTCTGGGAAAGCACAGATCCCCACTGTTGTTGTGCCTGTAGATAGGGCGCCAAGGCACCGTGAAGAGCAGCAAGAGCTTTCAGGGCTGGGCCCTTCCTTGTGGGAGAAGGAGCCGGACGTTTACCTTTTCGGCAAGAGGCTCTGCCGCGGCCGAGCCCCATGAGATGTTGCGTCTCTGGGAAAGCACAGATCCCCACTGCTCTTCTGCCTGTAGATAAGGCACCAAGGGTAGGTGAAGAGCAGCAAGAGCTTTCAGGGCTGGGCCCTTCCTTGTGGGAGAAGGAGCCGGACGTTTGCCTTTTCGGCAAGAGGCTCTGCCGCGGCCGAGCACCATGAGATGTTGCGTCTCTGGGAAAGCACAGATCCCCAGTGCTGTTGTGCCTGTAGATAGGGCGCCAAGGCACCGTGAAGAGCAGCAAGAGCTTTCAGGACTGGACCCTTCCTTGTGGGAGAAGGAGCCGGACGTTTGCCTTTTCGGCAAGAGGCTCTGCCGCGGCCGAGCGCCATGAGATGTTGCGTCTCTGGGAAAGCACAGATCCCCACTGCTGTTGTGCCTGTAGATAGGGCGCCAAGGGTAGGTGAAGAGAAGCAAGAATTTTGAGGGTTGGGCCCTTCCTTGTGGGAGAAGGAGCCGGACGTTTGCCTTTTTGGCAAGAGGCTCTGCTGCGGCCGAGCGCCATGAGATGTTGCGTCTCTGGGAAAGCACAGATCCGCACTGTTGTTGTGCCTGTAGATAGGGCGCCAAGGCACCGTGAAGAGCAGCAAGAGCTTTCAGGGCTGGGCCCTTCCTTGTGGGAGAAGGAGCCGGACGTTTGCCTTTTCGGCAAGAGGCTCTGCCGCGGCCGAGCCCCATGAGATGTTGCGTCTCTGGGAAAGCACAGATCCCCAGTGCTGTTGTGCCTGGAGGTAGGGTGCCAAGGCACCGTGAATGGCAGCAAGAGCTTTCAGGGCTGGGCCCTTCCTTGTGGGAGAAGGAGCAGGACGTTTGCCTTTTCGGCAAGAGGCTCTGCCGCGGCCGAGCGCCATGAGATGTTGCGTCTCTGGGAAAGCACAGATCCCCACTGCTGTTGTGCCTGTAGATAGGGCGCCAAGGCACCGTGAAGAGCAGCAAGAGCTTTGAGGGCTGGGCCCTTCCTTGTGGGAGAAGGAGCCGGACGTTTGCCTTTTCGGCAAGAGGCTCTGCCACGGCCGAGATCCATGAGATGTTGCGTCTCTGGGAAAGCACAGATCCCCAGTGCTGTTGTGCCTGTAGATAGGGCGCCAAGGCACTGTGAAGAGCAGCAAGAGCTTTCAGGGCTGGGCCCTTCCTTGTGGGAGAAGGAGCTGGACGTTTGCTTTTTCGGCAAGAGGCTCTGCCGCGGCCGAGCGCCATGAGATGTTGCCTATCTGGGAAAGCACACATCCCCACTGCTGTTGTGCCTGTAGATAGGGCGCCAAGGCACCGTGAAGGGCAGCAAGAGCTTTGAGGGCTGGGCCCTTCCTTGTGGGAGAAGGAGCCGGACGTTTGCTTTTTCGGCAAGAGGCTCTGCCGCGGCCGAGATCCATGAGATGTTGCGTCTCTGGGAAAGCACAGATCCCCACTGCTGTTGTGCCTGTAGATAGGGCGCCAAGGCACCGTGAAGAGCAGCAAGAGCTTTCAGGGCTGGGCCCTTCCTTGTGGGAGAAGGAGCCGGACGTTTGCTTTTTCGGCAAGAGGCTCTGCCGCGGCCGAGCCCCATGAGATTTTGCGTCTCTGGGAAAGCACAGATCCCCACTGCTGTTGTGCCTGTAGAAAGGGCGCCAAGGCACCGTGAAGAGCAGCAAGAGCTATGAGGGCTGGGCCCTTCCTTGTGAGAGAAGGAGCCAGAAGTTTGCCTTTTCGGCAAGAGGCTCTGCCGCGGCCGAGCGCCATGAGATGTTGCGTCTCTGGGAAAGCACAGATCCCCACTGCTTATCTGCCTGTAGATAAGGCACCAAGGGTAAGTGAAGAGCAGCAAGAGCTTTCGGGCCTGGGCCCTTCCTTGTGGGAGAAGGAGCCGGACGTTTGCCTTTTCGGCAAGAGGCTCTGCCGCGGCCGAGCGCCATGAGATGTTGCGTCTCTGGGAAAGCACAGATCCCCACTGCTGTTGTGCCTGTAGATAGGGCGCCAAGGCACCGTGAAGAGCAGCAAGAGCTTTGAGGGCTGGTCCCTTCCTTGTGGGAGAAGGAGCCGGACGTTTGCCTTTTTGGCAAGAGGCTCTGCTGCGGCCGAGAGCCATGAGATGTTGCGTCTCTGGGAAAGCACAGATCGCCACTGCTCTTCTGCGTGTAGATAAGGCACCAAGGGTAGGTGAAGAGCAGCAAGAGCTTTGAGGGCTGCGCCCTTCCTTGTGGGAGAAGGTGCCGGATGTTTGCCTTTTCGGCAAGAGGCTCTGCCGCGGCCGAGCGCCATGAGATGTTGCGTCTCCAGGACAGCACAGATCCCCACTGCTGTTGTGCCTGTAGATAGGGCGCCAAGGCACCGTGAAGAGCAGCAAGAGCTTTCAGGGCTGGGCCCTTCCTTGTGGGAGAAGGAGCCGGACGTTTGCCTTTTCGGCAAGAGGCTCTGCCGCGGCCGAGCGCCATGAGATGTTGCGTCTCTGGGAAAGCACAGATCCCCACTGCTGTTTTGCCTGTAGATAGGACGCTAAGGGTAAGTGAAGAGCAGCAAGAGCTTTCAGGGCTGGGCCCTTCCTTGTGGGAGAAGGAGCTGGACGTTTGCCTTTTCGGCAAGAGGCTCTGCCGCGGCCGAGCACCATGAGATGTTGCGTCTCTGGGAAAGCACAGATCCCCACTGCTCTTCTTCCTGTAGATAAGGCACCAAGGGTAGGTGAAGAGCAGCAAGAGCTTTCGGGGCTGGGCCCTTCCTTGTGGGAGAAGGAGCCGGACGTTTGCCTTTTCGGCAAGAGGCTCTGCCGCGGCCGAGCGCCATGAGATGTTGCGTCTCTGGGAAAGCACAGATCCCCACTGCTGTTGTGCCTGTAGATAGGGCGCCAAGGCACCGTGAAGAGCAGCAACAGCTTTCAGGGCTGGGCCCTTTCTTGTGGGAGAAGGAGCCGGACGTTTGCCTTTTCGGCAAGAGGCTCTGCCGCGGCCGAGCGCCATGAGATGTTGCGTCTCTGGGAAAGCACAGATCCCCAGTGCTCTTGTGCCTGTAGATAGGGCACCAAGGCACCGTGAAGAGCAGCAAGAGCTTTCAGGGCTGGGCCCTTCCTTGTGGGAGAAGGAGCCGGACGTTTGCCTTTTCGGCAAGAGGCTCTGCCGCGGCCGAGCGCCATGAGATGTTGCGTCTCTGGGAAAGCACAGATCCCCACTGCTCTTCTGCCTGTAGATAGGGCGCCAAGGCACCGTGAAGAGAAGCAAGAATTTTGAGGGTTGGACCCTTCCTTGTGGGAGAAGGAGCCGGACGTTTGCCTTTTCGGCAAGAGGCTCTGCCGCGGCCGAGCACCATGAGATGTTGCGTCTCTGGGAAAGCACAGATCCCCACTGCTGTTGTGCCTGTAGATAGGGCGCCAAGGCACCGTGAAGAGCAGCAAGAGCTTTCAGGGCTGGGCCCTTCCTTGTGAGAGAAGGAGATAGAATTTTGCCTTTTTAGCAAGAGGCTATGCCACGGCCGAGAGCCATGAGATGTTGCGTCTCTGGGAAAGCACAGATCCCCACTGCTGTTGTGCCTGTAGATAGGGCGCCAAGGGTAGGTGAAGAGCAGCAAGAGCTTTGAGGGCTGGGCCCTTCCTTGTGGGAGTAGAGCCGGACGTTTGCCTTTTCGGCAAGAGGCTCTGCCGCGGCCGAGCCCCATGAGATGTTGCGTCTCTGGGAAAGCACAGATCCCCACTGCTGTTGTGCCTGTAGGTTGGGCACCAAGGCACCTTGAAGAGCAGCAAGAGCTTTCAGGGCTGGGCCCTTCCTTGTGGGAGAAGGAGCCGGACGTTTGCCTTTTCGGCAAGAGGCTCTGCGGCGGCCGAGCGCCATGAGATGTTGCGTCTCTGGGAAAGCACACATCCTCACTGCTGTTGTGCCTGTAGATAGGGCGCCAAGGCACCGTGAAGAGCAGCAAGAGCTTTGAGGGCTGGGCCCTTCCTTGTGGGAGAAGGAGCCGGACGTTTGCCTTTTCGGCAAGAGGCTCTGCCGCGGCCGAGCGCCATGAGATGTTGCGTCTCTGGGAAAGCACAGATCCCCACTGCTCTTCTGGCTGTCGATAATGCACCAAGGGTAGGTGAATGGCAGCAAGAGCTTTGAGGGCTGGGCCCTTCCTTGTGGGAGAAGGAGCCGGACGTTTGCCTTTTCGGCAAGAGGCTCTGCCGCGGCCGAGCACCATGAGATGTTGCGTCTCTGGGAAAGCACAGATCCCCACTGCTGTTGTGCCTGTAGATAGGGCGCCAAGGCACCGTGAAGAGCAGCAAGAGCTTTCAGGGCTGGGCCCTTCCTTGTGAGAGAAGGAGCTAGAAGTTTGCCTTTTTAGCAAGAGGCTATGCCAGGGTCGAGAGCCATGAGATGTTGCGTCTCTGGGAAAGCACAGATCCCCACTGCTGTTGTGCCTGTAGATAGGGCGCCAAGGGTAGGTGAAGAGCAGCAAGAGCTTTGAGGGCTGGGCCCTTCCTTGTGGGAGAAGGAGCCGGACGTTTGCCTTTTCGGCAAGAGGCTCTGCCGCGGCCGAGCGCCATGAGATGTTGCGTCTCTGGGAAAGCACAGATCCCCACTGCTGTTGTGCCTGTAGATAGGGCGCCAAGGCACCGTGAAGAGCAGCAAGAGCTTTCAGGGCTGGGCCCTTCCTTGTGAGAGAAGGAGCCAGAAGTTTGCCTTTTCAGCAAGAGGCTCTGCCGCGGCCGAGCGCCATGAGATGTTGCGTCTTTGGGAAAGCACAGATCCCCAGAGCTGTTGTGCCTGTAGATAGGGCGCCAAGGCACCTTGAAGGGCAGCAACAGCTTTCAGGGCTGGGCGCTTCCTTGTGGGAGAAGGAGCGAGACGTTTGCCTTTTCGGCAAGAGGCTCTGCCGCGGCCGAGCGCCATGAGATGTTGCGTCTCTGGGAAAGCACAGATCCCCACTGCTGTTGTGCCTGTAGATAGGGCACCAAGGCACCGTGAAGAGCAGCAAGAGCTTTCAGGGCTGGGCCCTTCCTTGTGGGAGAAGGAGCCGGACGTTTGCCTTTTCAGAAGAGGCTCTGCCGCGGCCGAGCGCCATGTGATGTTGCGTCTCTGGGAAAGCACAGAACCCCACTGCTGTTTTGCCTGTAGATAGGGCGCCAAGGCACCGTGAAGAGCAGCAAGAGCTTTGAGGGCTGGGCCCTTCCTTGTGGGAGAAGGAGCCGGACGTTTGCCTTTTTGGCAAGAGGCTCTGCTGCGGCCGAGCGCCATGAGATGTTGCGTCTCTGGGAAAGCACAGATCGCCACTGCTCTTCTGCGTGTAGATAAGGCACCAAGGGTAGGTGAAGAGCAGCAAGAGCTTTGAGGGCTGCGCCCTTCCTTGTGGGAGAAGGTGCCGGACGTTTGCCTTTTCGGCAAGAGGCTCTGCCGCGGCCGAGCGCCATGAGATCTTGCGTCTCTGGGAAAGCACAGATCCCCACTGCTGTTTTGCCTGCAGATAGGGCGCCAAGGCACCGTGAAGAGCAGCAAGAGCTTTCAGGGCTGGGCCCTTCCTTGAAGGAGAAGGAGCCGGACGTTTGCCTTTTCGGCAAGAGGCTCTGCCGCGGCCGACATCCATGAGATGTTGGGTCTCTGGGAAAGCACAGATCCCCAGTGCTGTTGTGCCTGTAGATAGGGCGCCAAGGCACCGTGAAGAGCAGCAAGAGCTTTCAGGGCTGGGCCCTTTCTTGTGGGAGAAGGAGCCGGATGTTTGCCTTTTCGGAAGAGGCTCTGCCGCGGCCGAGCACTATGAGATGTTGCGTCTCTGGGAAAGCACAGATCCCCACTGCTCTTCTTCCTGTAGATAAGGCACCAAGGGTAGGTGAAGAGCAGCAAGAGCTTTCGGGGCTGGGCCCTTCCTTGTGAGAGAAGGAGCCGGAAGTTTGCCTTTTCGGCAAGAGGCTCTGCCGCGGCCGAGATCCATGAGATGTTGCGTCTCTGGGAAAGCACAGATCCCCAGTGCTGTTGTGCCTGTAGATAGGGCGCCAAGGCACCGTGAAGAGCAGCAAGAGCTTTCAGGGCTGGGCCCTTCCTTGTGAGAGAAGGAGCTAGAAGTTTGCCTTTTTAGCAAGAGGCTATGCCAGGGCCGAGAGCCATGAGATGTTGCGTCTCTGGGAAAGCACAGATCCCCACTGCTGTTGTGCCTGTAGATAGGGCGCCAAGGGTAGGTGAAGAGCAGCAAGAGCTTTGAGGGCTGGGCCCTTCCTTGTGGGAGAAGGAGCTGGACGTTTGCCTTTTCGGCAAGAGGCTCTGCCGCGGCCGAGCGCCATGAGATCTCGCGTCTCTGGGAAAGCACAGATCCCCACTGCTGTTGTGCCTGTAGATAGGGCGCCAAGGCACCGTGAAGAGCAGCAAGAGCTTTCAGGGCTGGGCCCTTCCTTGTGAGAGAAGGAGCCGGACGTTTGCCTTTTCGGCAAGAGGCTCTGCCGCGGCCGAGCGCCATGAGATGTTGCGTCTCTGGGAAAGCACAGATCCCCAGTGCTGTTGTGCCTGTAGATAGGGCGCCAAGGCACCGTGAAGAGCAGCAAGAGCTTTCAGGGCTGGGCCCTTCCTTGTGGGAGAAGGAGCCGGACGTTTGCCTTTTCGGCAAGAGGCTCTGCCGCGGCCGAGAGCCATGAGATGTTGCGTCTCTGGGAAAGCACAGATCCCCAGTGCTGTTGTGCCTGTAGATAGGGCGCCAAGGCACCGTGAAGAGCAGCAAGAGCTTTGAGGGCTGGGCCCTTCCTTGTGGGAGAAGGAGCCGGACGTTTGCCTTTTCGGCAAGAGGCTCTGCCGCGGCCGAGCCCCATGAGATCTTGCGTCTCTGGGAAAGCACAGATCCCCGTTGCTGTTGTGCCTGTACATAAGGCACCAAGGGTAGGTGAAGAGCAGCAAGAGCTTTCAGGGCTGGGCCCTTCCTTGTGGGAGAAGGAGCCGGACGTTTGCCTTTTCGGCAAGAGGCTCTGCCGCGGCCCAGCACCATGAGATATTGCGTCTCTGGGAAAACATAGATCCCCACTGCTGTTGTGCCTGTAGATAGGGCACCAAGGCACCGTGAAGAGCAGCAAGAGCTTTGAGGGCTGGGCCCTTCCTTGTGGGAGAAGGAGCCGGACGTTTGCCTTTTCGGCAAGAGGCTCTGCTGCGGCCGAGAGCCATGAGATGTTGCGTCTCTGGGAAAGCGCAGATCCCCACTGCTGTTGTGCCTGTAGATAGGGTGCCAAGGGTAGGTGAAGAGAAGCAAGAATTTTGAGGGTTGGGCCCTTCCTTGTGGGAGAAGGAGCCGGACGTTTGCCTTTTTGGCAAGAGGCTCTGCCGCGGCCGAGCGCCATGAGATGTTGCGTCTCTGGGAAAGCACAGATCCGCACTGTTGTTGTGCCTGTAGATAGGGCGCCAAGGCACCGTGAAGAGCAGCAAGAGCTTTCAGGGCTGGGCCCTTCCTTGTGGGAGAAGGAGCCGGACGTTTACCTTTTCGGCAAGAGGCTCTGCCGCGGCCAAGCCCCATGAGATGTTGCGTCTCTGGGAAAGCACACATCCCCACTGCTCTTCTGCCTGTAGATAAGGCACCAAGGGTAGGTGAAGAGCAGCAAGAGCTTTCAGGGCTGGGCCCTTCCTTGTGGGAGAAGGAGCCGGACGTTTGCCTTTTCGGCAAGAGGCTCTGCCGCGGCCGAGCGCCATGAGATCTTGCGTCTCTGGGAAAGCACAGATCCCCACTGCTGTTGTGCCTGTAGATAGGGCACCAAGGCACCGTGAAGAGCAGCAAGAGCTTTCAGGGCTGGGCCCTTCCTTGTGGGAGAAGGAGCCGGACGTTTGCCTTTTCGGCAAGAGGCTCTGCCGCGGCCGAGCGCCATGAGATGTTGCGTCTCTGGGAAAGCACAGATCCCCACTGCTGTTGTGCCTGTAGATAGGGCGCCAAGGCACCGTGGAGAGCAGCAAGAGCTTTCAGGACTGGACCCTTCCTTGTGGGAGAAGGAGCCGGACGTTTGCCTTTTCGGCAAGAGGCTCTGCCGCGGCCGAGCCCCATGAGATGTTGCGTCTCTGGGAAAGCACAGATCCGCACTGTTGTTGTGCCTGTAGATAGGGCGCCAAGGCACCGTGAAGAGCAGCAAGAGCTTTCAGGGCTGGGCCCTTCCTTGTGGGAGAAGGAGCCGGACGTTTGCCTTTTCGGCAAGAGTCTCTGCCGCGGCCGAGCCCCATGAGATGTTGCGTCTCTGGGAAAGCACAGATCCCCACTGCTCTTCTGCCTGCAGATAGGGCGCCAAGGGTAAGTGAAGAGCAGCAAGAGCTTTCAGGGCTGGGCCCTTCCTTGTGGGAGAAGGAGCAGGACGTTTGCCTTTTCGGCAAGAGGATCTGCCGCGGCCGAGATCCATGAGATGTTGGGTCTCTGGGAAAGCACAGATCCCCACTGCTCTTCTGCCTGTAGATAAGGCACCAAGGGTAGGTGAAGAGCAGCAAGAGCTTTCATGGCTGGGCCCTTCCTTATGGGAGAAGGAACCGGAAGTTTGCCTTTTCGGCAAGAGGCTCTGCCGCGGCCGAGCGCCATGAGATGTTGCGTCTCTGGGAAAGCACAGATCCCCAGTGCTGTTGTGCCTGTAGATAGGGCGCCAAGGCACCGTGAAGAGCAGCAACAGCTTTGAGGGCTGGGCCCTTCCTTGTGGGAGAAGGAGCCGGACGTTTGCCTTTTCGGCAAGAGGCTCTGCCACGGCCGAGATCCATGAGATGTTGCGTCTCTGGGAAAGCACAGATCCCCAGTGCTGTTGTGCCTCTAGATAGGGCGCCAAGGCACCGTGAAGAGCAGCAAGAGCTTTCAGGGCTGGGCCCTTCCTTGTGGGAGAAGGAGCTGGACGTTTGCCTTTTTGGCAAGAGGCTCTGCCGCGGCCGAGCCCCATGAGATGTTGCGTCTCTGGGAAAGCACACATCCCCACTGCTGTTGTGCCTGTAGATAAGGCACCAAGGGTAGGTGAAGAGCAGCAAGAGCTTTCGGGGCTGGGCCCTTCCTTGTGGGAGAAGGAGCCGGACGTTTGCCTTTTCGGCAAGAGGCTCTGCCGCGGCCGAGCGCCATGAGATGTTGCGTCTCTGGGAAAGCACAGACCCCACTGCTGTTGTGCCTGTAGGTTGGGCGCCAAGGCACCGTGAAGAGCAGCAAGAGCTTTCAGGGCTGGGCCCTTCCTTGTGGGAGAAGGAGCCGGACGTTTGCCTTTTCGGCAAGAGGCTCTGCCGCGGCCGAGCGCCATGAGATGTTGCGTCTCTGGGAAAGCACAGATCCCCACTGCTGTTTTGCCTGTAGATAGGGCACCAAGGGTAAGTGAAGAGCAGCAAGAGCTTTGAGGGCTGGGCCCTTCCTTGTGGGAGAAGGAGGCGGACGTTTGCCTTTTCGGCAAGAGGCTCTGCCGCGGCCGAGCGCCATGAGATGTTGCGTCTCTGGGAAAGCACAGATCCCCAGTGCTGTTGTGCATGTAGGTAAGGCGCCAAGGCACCGTGAAGAGCAGCAAGAGCTTTGAGGGCTGGGCCCTTCCTTGTGGGAGAAGGAGCCGGACGTTTGCCTTTTTAGCAGGAGGCTCTGCCACGGCCGAGAGCCATGAGATGTTGCGTCTCTGGGAAAGCACAGATCCCCACTGCTCTTCTGCCTGTAGGTTGGGCACCAAGGCACCGTGAAGAGCAGCAAGAGCTTTGAGGGCTGGGCCCTTCCTTGTGGGAGAAGGAGCCGGACGTTTGCCTTTTTAGCAGGAGGCTCTGCCACGGCCGAGAGCCATGAGATGTTGCGTCTCTGGGAAAGCACAGATCCCCAGTGCTGTTGTGCCTGTAGATAGGGCGCCAAGGCACCGTGAAGAGCAGCAAGAGCTTTCAGGGCTGGGCCCTTCCTTGTGGGAGAAGGAGCAGGACGTTTGCCTTTTCGGCAAGAGGCTCTGCCGCGGCCGAGCGCCATGAGATGTTGCGTCTCTGGGAAAGCACAGATCTCCAGTGCTGTTGTGCCTGTAGATAGGGCGCCAAGGCACCGTGAAGAGCAGCAACAGCTTTGAGGGCTGGGCCCTTCCTTGTGGGAGAAGAATCCGGACGTTTGCCTTGTTAGCAGGAGGCTCTGCCACGGCCGAGAGCCATGAGATGTTGCGTCTCTGGGAAAGCACAGATCCCCAGTGCTGTTGTGCCTGTAGATAGGGCGCCAAGGCACCGTGAAGAGCAGCAACAGCTTTGAGGGCTGGGCCCTTCCTTGTGGGAGAAGGAGCCGGACGTTTGCTTTTTTAGCAGGAGGCTCTGCCACGGCCGAGAGCCATGAGATGTTGCGTCTCTGGGAAAGCACAGATCCCCACTGCTCTTCTGCCTGTAGGTTGGGCACCAAGGCACCGTGAAGAGCAGCAACAGCTTTCAGGGCTGGGCCCTTCCTTGTGGGAGAAGGAGCCGGACGTTTGCTTTTTTAACAGGAGGCTCTGCCACGGCCGAGAGCCATGAGATGTTGCGTCTCTGGGAAAGCACAGATCCCCACTGCTCTTCTGCCTGTAGGTTGGGCGCCAAGGCACCGTGAAGAGCAGCAAGAGCTTTCAGGGCTGGGCCCTTCCTTGTGGGAGAAGGAGCCAGATGTTTGCCTTTTCGGCAAGAGGCTCTGCCGCAGCCGAGCCCCATGAGATGTTGCGTCTCTGGGAAAGCACAGATCCCCAGTGCTGTTGTGCCTGTAGATAGGGCGCCAAGGCATCGTGAAGAGCAGCAAGAGCTTTCAGGGCTGGGCCCTTCCTTGTGGGAGAAGGAGCCGGACGTTTGCCTTTTCGGCAAGAGGCTCTGCCGCGGCCGAGCGCCATGAGATGTTGCGTCTCTGGGAAAGCACAGATCCCCAGTCCTGTTGTGCCTGTAGATAGGGCGCCAAGGCACCGTGAAGAGCAGCAAGAGCTTTCAGGGCTGGGCCCTTCCTTGTGGGAGAAGGAGCCGGACGTTTGCCTTTTCGGCAAGAGGCTCTGCCGCGGCCGAGCGCCATGAGATGTTGCGTCTCTGGGAAAGCACAGATCCCCAGTCCTGTTGTGCCTGTAGATAGGGCGCCAAGGCACCGTGAAGAGCAGCAAGAGCTTTCAGGGCTGGGCCCTTCCTTGTGGGAGAAGGAGCCGGACGTTTGCCTTTTCAGCAAGAGGCTGTGCCGCGGCCGAGCACCATGAGATGTTGCGTCTCTGGGAAAGCACAGATCCCCACTGCTCTTCTGCCTGTAGATAAGGCACCAAGGGTAGGTGAAGAGCAGAAAGAGCTTTGAGGGCTGGGCCCTTCCTTGTGGGAGAAGGAGCCGGACGTTTGCCTTTTTGGCAAGAGGCTCTGCCACGGCCGAGCGCCATGAGATGTTGCGTCTCTGGGAAAGCACAGATCCCCAGTGCTGTTGTGCCTGTAGATAGGGCGCCAAGGCACCGTGAAGGTCAGCAAGAGCTTTCAGGGCTGGGCCCTTCCTTGTGGGAGAAGGAGCCGGACGTTTGCCTTTTCGGCAAGAGGCTCTGCCGCGGCCAAGCCCCATGAGATGTTGCGTCTCTGGGAAAGCACAGATCCCCAGTGCTGTTGTGCCTGTAGATAGGGCGCCAAGGCACCGTGAAGAGCAGCAAGAGCTTTCAGGGCTGGGCCCTTCCTTGTGGGAGAAGGAGCAGGACGTTTGCCTTTTCGGCAAGAGGCTCTGCCGCGGCCGAGCGCCATGAGATGTTGCGTCTCTGGGAAAGCACAGATCCCCACTGCTGTTGTGCCTGTAGATAGGGCGCCAACGCACCGTGAAGAGCAGCAAGAGCTTTCAGGGCTGGGCCCTTCCTTGTGGGAGAAGGAGCCGGACGTTTGCCTTTTCGGCAAGAGGCTCTGCCACGGCCGAGATCCATGAGATGTTGCGTCTCTGGGAAAGCACAGATACCCACTGATGTTGTGCCTGTAGATAGGGCGCCAAGGCACTGTGAAGAGCAGCAAGAGCTTTCAGGGCTGGGCCCTTCCTTGTGGGAGAAGGAGCTGGACGTTTGCCTTTTCGGCAAGAGGCTCTGCCGCGGCCGAGCGCCATGAGATGTTGCGTCTCTGGGAAAGCACACATCCCCACTGCTGTTGTGCCTGTAGATAGGGCGCCAAGGCACCGTGAAGAGCAGCAAGAGCTTTCAGGGCTGGGCCCTTCCTTGTGGGAGAAGGAGCCGGACGTTTGCCTTTTCGGCAAGAGGCTCTGCCGCGGCCGAGCGCCATGAGATGTTGCGTCTCTGGGAAAGCACAGATCCCGAGAGCTGTTGTGCCTGTAGATAGGGTGCCAAGGGTAGGTGAAGAGCAGCAAGAGCTTTCAGGGCTGGGCCCATCCTTGTGGGAGAAGGAGCCGGACGTTTGCCTTTTTGGCAAGAGGCTCTGCCGCGGCCGAGCGCCATGAGATGTTGCGTCTCTGGGAAAGCACAGATCCCCACTGTTGTTGTGCCTGTAGATAGGGCGCCAAGGCACCGTGAAGAGCAGCAAGAGCTTTCAGGGCTGGGCCCTTCCTTGTGGGAGAAGGAGCCGGACGTTTACCTTTTCGGCAAGAGGCTCTGCCGCGGCCGAGCCCCATGAGATGTTGCGTCTCTGGGAAAGCACAGATCCCCACTGCTCTTCTGCCTGTAGATAAGGCACCAAGGGTAGGTGAAGAGCAGCAAGAGCTTTCAGGGCTGGGCCCTTCCTTGTGGGAGAAGGAGCCGGACGTTTGCCTTTTCGGCAAGAGGCTCTGCCGCGGCCGAGCACCATGAGATGTTGCGTCTCTGGGAAAGCACAGATCCCCAGTGCTGTTGTGCCTGTAGATAGGGCGCCAAGGCACCGTGAAGAGCAGCAAGAGCTTTCAGGACTGGACCCTTCCTTGTGGGAGAAGGAGCCGGACGTTTGCCTTTTCGGCAAGAGGCTCTGCCGCGGCCGAGCGCCATGAGATGTTGCGTCTCTGGGAAAGCACAGATCCCCACTGCTGTTGTGCCTGTAGATAGGGCGCCAAGGGTAGGTGAAGAGAAGCAAGAATTTTGAGGGTTGGGCCCTTCCTTGTGGGAGAAGGAGCCGGACGTTTGCCTTTTTGGCAAGAGGCTCTGCTGCGGCCGAGCGCCATGAGATGTTGCGTCTCTGGGAAAGCACAGATCCGCACTGTTGTTGTGCCTGTAGATAGGGCGCCAAGGCACCGTGAAGAGCAGCAAGAGCTTTCAGGGCTGGGCCCTTCCTTGTGGGAGAAGGAGCCGGACGTTTGCCTTTTCGGCAAGAGGCTCTGCCGCGGCCGAGCCCCATGAGATGTTGCGTCTCTGGGAAAGCACAGATCCCCAGTGCTGTTGTGCCTGGAGGTAGGGTGCCAAGGCACCGTGAATGGCAGCAAGAGCTTTCAGGGCTGGGCCCTTCCTTGTGGGAGAAGGAGCAGGACGTTTGCCTTTTCGGCAAGAGGCTCTGCCGCGGCCGAGCGCCATGAGATGTTGCGTCTCTGGGAAAGCACAGATCCCCACTGCTGTTGTGCCTGTAGATAGGGCGCCAAGGCACCGTGAAGAGCAGCAAGAGCTTTGAGGGCTGGGCCCTTCCTTGTGGGAGAAGGAGCCGGACGTTTGCCTTTTCGGCAAGAGGCTCTGCCACGGCCGAGATCCATGAGATGTTGCGTCTCTGGGAAAGCACAGATCCCCAGTGCTGTTGTGCCTGTAGATAGGGCGCCAAGGCACTGTGAAGAGCAGCAAGAGCTTTCAGGGCTGGGCCCTTCCTTGTGGGAGAAGGAGCTGGACGTTTGCTTTTTCGGCAAGAGGCTCTGCCGCGGCCGAGCGCCATGAGATGTTGCCTATCTGGGAAAGCACACATCCCCACTGCTGTTGTGCCTGTAGATAGGGCGCCAAGGCACCGTGAAGGGCAGCAAGAGCTTTGAGGGCTGGGCCCTTCCTTGTGGGAGAAGGAGCCGGACGTTTGCTTTTTCGGCAAGAGGCTCTGCCGCGGCCGAGATCCATGAGATGTTGCGTCTCTGGGAAAGCACAGATCCCCACTGCTGTTGTGCCTGTAGATAGGGCGCCAAGGCACCGTGAAGAGCAGCAAGAGCTTTCAGGGCTGGGCCCTTCCTTGTGGGAGAAGGAGCCGGACGTTTGCTTTTTCGGCAAGAGGCTCTGCCGCGGCCGAGCCCCATGAGATTTTGCGTCTCTGGGAAAGCACAGATCCCCACTGCTGTTGTGCCTGTAGAAAGGGCGCCAAGGCACCGTGAAGAGCAGCAAGAGCTATGAGGGCTGGGCCCTTCCTTGTGAGAGAAGGAGCCAGAAGTTTGCCTTTTCGGCAAGAGGCTCTGCCGCGGCCGAGCGCCATGAGATGTTGCGTCTCTGGGAAAGCACAGATCCCCACTGCTTATCTGCCTGTAGATAAGGCACCAAGGGTAAGTGAAGAGCAGCAAGAGCTTTCGGGCCTGGGCCCTTCCTTGTGGGAGAAGGAGCCGGACGTTTGCCTTTTCGGCAAGAGGCTCTGCCGCGGCCGAGCGCCATGAGATGTTGCGTCTCTGGGAAAGCACAGATCCCCACTGCTGTTGTGCCTGTAGATAGGGCGCCAAGGCACCGTGAAGAGCAGCAAGAGCTTTGAGGGCTGGTCCCTTCCTTGTGGGAGAAGGAGCCGGACGTTTGCCTTTTTGGCAAGAGGCTCTGCTGCGGCCGAGAGCCATGAGATGTTGCGTCTCTGGGAAAGCACAGATCGCCACTGCTCTTCTGCGTGTAGATAAGGCACCAAGGGTAGGTGAAGAGCAGCAAGAGCTTTGAGGGCTGCGCCCTTCCTTGTGGGAGAAGGTGCCGGATGTTTGCCTTTTCGGCAAGAGGCTCTGCCGCGGCCGAGCGCCATGAGATGTTGCGTCTCCAGGACAGCACAGATCCCCACTGCTGTTGTGCCTGTAGATAGGGCGCCAAGGCACCGTGAAGAGCAGCAAGAGCTTTCAGGGCTGGGCCCTTCCTTGTGGGAGAAGGAGCCGGACGTTTGCCTTTTCGGCAAGAGGCTCTGCCGCGGCCGAGCGCCATGAGATGTTGCGTCTCTGGGAAAGCACAGATCCCCACTGCTGTTTTGCCTGTAGATAGGACGCTAAGGGTAAGTGAAGAGCAGCAAGAGCTTTCAGGGCTGGGCCCTTCCTTGTGGGAGAAGGAGCTGGACGTTTGCCTTTTCGGCAAGAGGCTCTGCCGCGGCCGAGCACCATGAGATGTTGCGTCTCTGGGAAAGCACAGATCCCCACTGCTCTTCTTCCTGTAGATAAGGCACCAAGGGTAGGTGAAGAGCAGCAAGAGCTTTCGGGGCTGGGCCCTTCCTTGTGGGAGAAGGAGCCGGACGTTTGCCTTTTCGGCAAGAGGCTCTGCCGCGGCCGAGCGCCATGAGATGTTGCGTCTCTGGGAAAGCACAGATCCCCACTGCTGTTGTGCCTGTAGATAGGGCGCCAAGGCACCGTGAAGAGCAGCAACAGCTTTCAGGGCTGGGCCCTTTCTTGTGGGAGAAGGAGCCGGACGTTTGCCTTTTCGGCAAGAGGCTCTGCCGCGGCCGAGCGCCATGAGATGTTGCGTCTCTGGGAAAGCACAGATCCCCAGTGCTCTTGTGCCTGTAGATAGGGCACCAAGGCACCGTGAAGAGCAGCAAGAGCTTTCAGGGCTGGGCCCTTCCTTGTGGGAGAAGGAGCCGGACGTTTGCCTTTTCGGCAAGAGGCTCTGCCGCGGCCGAGCGCCATGAGATGTTGCGTCTCTGGGAAAGCACAGATCCCCACTGCTCTTCTGCCTGTAGATAGGGCGCCAAGGCACCGTGAAGAGAAGCAAGAATTTTGAGGGTTGGACCCTTCCTTGTGGGAGAAGGAGCCGGACGTTTGCCTTTTCGGCAAGAGGCTCTGCCGCGGCCGAGCACCATGAGATGTTGCGTCTCTGGGAAAGCACAGATCCCCACTGCTGTTGTGCCTGTAGATAGGGCGCCAAGGCACCGTGAAGAGCAGCAAGAGCTTTCAGGGCTGGGCCCTTCCTTGTGAGAGAAGGAGATAGAATTTTGCCTTTTTAGCAAGAGGCTATGCCACGGCCGAGAGCCATGAGATGTTGCGTCTCTGGGAAAGCACAGATCCCCACTGCTGTTGTGCCTGTAGATAGGGCGCCAAGGGTAGGTGAAGAGCAGCAAGAGCTTTGAGGGCTGGGCCCTTCCTTGTGGGAGTAGAGCCGGACGTTTGCCTTTTCGGCAAGAGGCTCTGCCGCGGCCGAGCCCCATGAGATGTTGCGTCTCTGGGAAAGCACAGATCCCCACTGCTGTTGTGCCTGTAGGTTGGGCACCAAGGCACCTTGAAGAGCAGCAAGAGCTTTCAGGGCTGGGCCCTTCCTTGTGGGAGAAGGAGCCGGACGTTTGCCTTTTCGGCAAGAGGCTCTGCGGCGGCCGAGCGCCATGAGATGTTGCGTCTCTGGGAAAGCACACATCCTCACTGCTGTTGTGCCTGTAGATAGGGCGCCAAGGCACCGTGAAGAGCAGCAAGAGCTTTGAGGGCTGGGCCCTTCCTTGTGGGAGAAGGAGCCGGACGTTTGCCTTTTCGGCAAGAGGCTCTGCCGCGGCCGAGCGCCATGAGATGTTGCGTCTCTGGGAAAGCACAGATCCCCACTGCTCTTCTGGCTGTCGATAATGCACCAAGGGTAGGTGAATGGCAGCAAGAGCTTTGAGGGCTGGGCCCTTCCTTGTGGGAGAAGGAGCCGGACGTTTGCCTTTTCGGCAAGAGGCTCTGCCGCGGCCGAGCACCATGAGATGTTGCGTCTCTGGGAAAGCACAGATCCCCACTGCTGTTGTGCCTGTAGATAGGGCGCCAAGGCACCGTGAAGAGCAGCAAGAGCTTTCAGGGCTGGGCCCTTCCTTGTGAGAGAAGGAGCTAGAAGTTTGCCTTTTTAGCAAGAGGCTATGCCAGGGTCGAGAGCCATGAGATGTTGCGTCTCTGGGAAAGCACAGATCCCCACTGCTGTTGTGCCTGTAGATAGGGCGCCAAGGGTAGGTGAAGAGCAGCAAGAGCTTTGAGGGCTGGGCCCTTCCTTGTGGGAGAAGGAGCCGGACGTTTGCCTTTTCGGCAAGAGGCTCTGCCGCGGCCGAGCGCCATGAGATGTTGCGTCTCTGGGAAAGCACAGATCCCCACTGCTGTTGTGCCTGTAGATAGGGCGCCAAGGCACCGTGAAGAGCAGCAAGAGCTTTCAGGGCTGGGCCCTTCCTTGTGAGAGAAGGAGCCAGAAGTTTGCCTTTTCAGCAAGAGGCTCTGCCGCGGCCGAGCGCCATGAGATGTTGCGTCTTTGGGAAAGCACAGATCCCCAGAGCTGTTGTGCCTGTAGATAGGGCGCCAAGGCACCTTGAAGGGCAGCAACAGCTTTCAGGGCTGGGCGCTTCCTTGTGGGAGAAGGAGCGAGACGTTTGCCTTTTCGGCAAGAGGCTCTGCCGCGGCCGAGCGCCATGAGATGTTGCGTCTCTGGGAAAGCACAGATCCCCACTGCTGTTGTGCCTGTAGATAGGGCACCAAGGCACCGTGAAGAGCAGCAAGAGCTTTCAGGGCTGGGCCCTTCCTTGTGGGAGAAGGAGCCGGACGTTTGCCTTTTCAGAAGAGGCTCTGCCGCGGCCGAGCGCCATGTGATGTTGCGTCTCTGGGAAAGCACAGAACCCCACTGCTGTTTTGCCTGTAGATAGGGCGCCAAGGCACCGTGAAGAGCAGCAAGAGCTTTGAGGGCTGGGCCCTTCCTTGTGGGAGAAGGAGCCGGACGTTTGCCTTTTTGGCAAGAGGCTCTGCTGCGGCCGAGCGCCATGAGATGTTGCGTCTCTGGGAAAGCACAGATCGCCACTGCTCTTCTGCGTGTAGATAAGGCACCAAGGGTAGGTGAAGAGCAGCAAGAGCTTTGAGGGCTGCGCCCTTCCTTGTGGGAGAAGGTGCCGGACGTTTGCCTTTTCGGCAAGAGGCTCTGCCGCGGCCGAGCGCCATGAGATCTTGCGTCTCTGGGAAAGCACAGATCCCCACTGCTGTTTTGCCTGCAGATAGGGCGCCAAGGCACCGTGAAGAGCAGCAAGAGCTTTCAGGGCTGGGCCCTTCCTTGAAGGAGAAGGAGCCGGACGTTTGCCTTTTCGGCAAGAGGCTCTGCCGCGGCCGACATCCATGAGATGTTGGGTCTCTGGGAAAGCACAGATCCCCAGTGCTGTTGTGCCTGTAGATAGGGCGCCAAGGCACCGTGAAGAGCAGCAAGAGCTTTCAGGGCTGGGCCCTTTCTTGTGGGAGAAGGAGCCGGATGTTTGCCTTTTCGGAAGAGGCTCTGCCGCGGCCGAGCACTATGAGATGTTGCGTCTCTGGGAAAGCACAGATCCCCACTGCTCTTCTTCCTGTAGATAAGGCACCAAGGGTAGGTGAAGAGCAGCAAGAGCTTTCGGGGCTGGGCCCTTCCTTGTGAGAGAAGGAGCCGGAAGTTTGCCTTTTCGGCAAGAGGCTCTGCCGCGGCCGAGATCCATGAGATGTTGCGTCTCTGGGAAAGCACAGATCCCCAGTGCTGTTGTGCCTGTAGATAGGGCGCCAAGGCACCGTGAAGAGCAGCAAGAGCTTTCAGGGCTGGGCCCTTCCTTGTGAGAGAAGGAGCTAGAAGTTTGCCTTTTTAGCAAGAGGCTATGCCAGGGCCGAGAGCCATGAGATGTTGCGTCTCTGGGAAAGCACAGATCCCCACTGCTGTTGTGCCTGTAGATAGGGCGCCAAGGGTAGGTGAAGAGCAGCAAGAGCTTTGAGGGCTGGGCCCTTCCTTGTGGGAGAAGGAGCTGGACGTTTGCCTTTTCGGCAAGAGGCTCTGCCGCGGCCGAGCGCCATGAGATCTCGCGTCTCTGGGAAAGCACAGATCCCCACTGCTGTTGTGCCTGTAGATAGGGCGCCAAGGCACCGTGAAGAGCAGCAAGAGCTTTCAGGGCTGGGCCCTTCCTTGTGAGAGAAGGAGCCGGACGTTTGCCTTTTCGGCAAGAGGCTCTGCCGCGGCCGAGCGCCATGAGATGTTGCGTCTCTGGGAAAGCACAGATCCCCAGTGCTGTTGTGCCTGTAGATAGGGCGCCAAGGCACCGTGAAGAGCAGCAAGAGCTTTCAGGGCTGGGCCCTTCCTTGTGGGAGAAGGAGCTGGACGTTTGCCTTTTCGGCAAGAGGCTCTGCCGCGGCCGAGCGCCATGAGATCTTGCGTCTCTGGGAAAGCACAGATCCCCACTGCTGTTGTGCCTGGAGGTAGGGCGCCAAGGCACCGTGAAGAGCAGCAAGAGCTTTCAGGGCTGGGCCCTTCCTTGTGGGAGAAGGAGCCGGACGTTTGCCTTTTCGGAAGAGGCTCTGCCGCAGCCGAGCCCCATGAGATGTTGCGTCTCTGGGAAAGCACAGATCCCCACTGCTGTTTTGCCTGCAGATAGGGCGCCAAGGCACCGTGAAGAGCAGCAAGAGCTTTCAGGGCTGGGCCCTTCCTTGAAGGAGAAGGAGCCGGACGTTTGCCTTTTCGGCAAGAGGCTCTGCCGCGGCCGAGATCCATGAGATGTTGGGTCTCTGGGAAAGCACAGATCCCCACTGCTGTTGTGCCTGTAGATAGGGCGCTAAGGCACCGTGAAGAGCAGCAAGAGTTTTCAGGGCTGGGCCCTTTCTTGTGGGAGAAGGAGCCGGATGTTTGCCTTTTCGGAAGAGGCTCTGCCGCGGCCGAGCACTATGAGATGTTGCGTCTCTGGGAAAGCACAGATCCCCACTGCTCTTCTTCCTGTAGATAAGGCACCAAGGGTAGGTGAAGAGCAGCAAGAGCTTTCGGGGCTGGGCCCTTCCTTGTGAGAGAAGGAGCCGGAAGTTTGCCTTTTCGGCAAGAGGCTCTGCGGCGGCCGAGCGCCATGAGATGTTGCGTCTCTGGGAAAGCACACATCCTCACTGCTGTTGTGCCTGTAGATAGGGCGCCAAGGCACCGTGAAGAGCAGCAAGAGCTTTGAGGGCTGGGCCCTTCCTTGTGAGAGAAGGAGCCAGAAGTTTGCCTTTTCGGCAAGAGGCTCTGCCGCGGCCGAGCGCCATGAGATGTTGCGTCTCTGGGAAAGCACAGATCCCCACTGCTCTTCTGCCTGTAGATAAGGCACCAAGGGTAAGTGAAGAGCAGCAAGAGCTTTCGGGCCTGGGCCCTTCCTTGTGGGAGAAGGAGCCGGACGTTTGCCTTTTCGGCAAGAGGCTCTGCCGCGGCCGAGCGCCATGAGATGTTGCGTCTCTGGGAAAGCACAGATCCCCACTGCTGTTGTGCCTGTAGATAGGGCGCAAAGGCACCGTGACGAGCAGCAAGAGCTTTCAGGGCTGGGCCCTTCCTTGTGAGAGAAGGAGCCAGAAGTTTGCCTTTTCAGCAAGAGGCTCTGCCGCGGCCGAGCGCCATGAGATGTTGCGTCTTTGGGAAAGCACAGATCCCCAGAGCTGTTGTGCCTGTAGATAGGGCGCCAAGGCACCGTGAAGGGCAGCAACAGCTTTCAGGGCTGGGCGCTTCCTTGTGGGAGAAGGAGCGAGACGTTTGCCTTTTCGGCAAGAGGCTCTGCCGCGGCCGAGCGCCATGAGATGTTGCGTCTCTGGGAAAGCACAGATCCCCACTGCTGTTGTGCCTGTAGATAGGGCACCAAGGCACCGTGAAGAGCAGCAAGAGCTTTCAGGGCTGGGCCCTTCCTTGTGGGAGAAGGAGCCGGACGTTTGCCTTTTCAGAAGAGGCTCTGCCGCGGCCGAGCGCCATGTGATGTTGCGTCTCTGGGAAAGCACAGAACCCCACTGCTGTTTTGCCTGTAGATAGGGCGCCAAGGCACCGTGAAGAGCAGCAAGAGCTTTGAGGGCTGGGCCCTTCCTTGTGGGAGAAGGAGCCGGACGTTTGCCTTTTTGGCAAGAGGCTCTGCTGCGGCCGAGCGCCATGAGATGTTGCGTCTCTGGGAAAGCACAGATCGCCACTGCTCTTCTGCGTGTAGATAAGGCACCAAGGGTAGGTGAAGAGCAGCAAGAGCTTTGAGGGCTGCGCCCTTCCTTGTGGGAGAAGGTGCCGGACGTTTGCCTTTTCGGCAAGAGGCTCTGCCGCGGCCGAGCCCCATGAGATGTTGCGTCTCTGGGAAAGCACAGATCCCCACTGCTGTTGTGCCTGTAGATAGGGCGCCAAGGGTAGGTGAAGAGCAGCAAGAGCTCTCAGGGCTGTGCGCTTCCTTGTGAGAGAAGGAGCCAGAAGTTTGCCTTTTCGGCAAGAGGCTCTGCCGCGGCCGAGCGCCATGAGATGTTGCGTCTCTGGGAAAGCACAGATCCCCACTGCTGTTGTGCCTGTAGATAGGGCGCCAAAGCATCGTGAAGAGCAGGAACAGCTTTCAGGGCTGGGCCCTTTCTTGTGGGAGAAGGAGCCGGACGTTTGCCTTTTCAGCAAGAGGCGCTGCCGCGGCCGAGCGCCATGAGATCTTGCGTCTCTGGGAAAGCACAGATCCCCAGTGCTGTTGTGCCTGTAGATAAGGCACCAAGGGTAGGTGAAGAGCAGCAAGAGCTTTGAGGGCTGGGCCCTGCCTTGTGGGAGAAGGAGCCGGACGTTTGCCTTTTCGGCAAGAGGCTCTGCCGCGGCCGAGCACCATGATGTTGCGTCTCTGGGAAAGCACAGATCCCCACTGCTCTTCTGCCTGTAGATAGGGCACCAAGGCACCTTGAAGAGCAGCAAGAGCTTTCAGGGCTGGGCCCTTCCTTGTGGGAGAAGGAGCCGGACGTTTGCCTTTTCGGCAAGAGGCTCTGCCGCGGCCGAGCGCCATGAGATGTTGCGTCTCTGGGAAAGCACACATCCCCACTGCTGTTGTGCCTGTAGATAGGGCGCCAAGGCACCGTGAAGGGCAGCAAGAGCTTTCAGGGCTGGGCACTTCCTTGTGGGAGAAGGAGCCGGACGTTTGCTTTTTCGGCAAGAGGCTCTGCCGCGGCCGAGATCCATGAGATGTTGCGTCTCTGGGAAAGCACAGATCCCCACTGCTGTTGTGCCTGTAGATAGGGCGCCAAGGCACCGTGAAGAGCAGCAAGAGCTTTCATGGCTGGGCCCTTCCTTGTGGGAGAAGGAGCCGGACGTTTGCTTTTTCGGCAAGAGGCTCTGCCGCGGCCGAGCCCCATGAGATGTTGCGTCTCTGGGAAAGCACAGATCCCCACTGCTGTTGTGCCTGTAGAAAGGGCGCCAAGGCACCGTGAAGAGCAGCAAGAGCTATGAGGGCTGGGCCCTTCCTTGTGAGAGAAGGAGCCAGAAGTTTGCCTTTTCGGCAAGAGGCTCTGCCGCGGCCGAGCGCCATGAGATGTTGCGTCTCCAGGACAGCACAGATCCCCACTGCTGTTGTGCCTGTAGATAGGGCGCCAAGGCATCGTGAAGAGCAGCAAGAGCTATGAGGGCTGGGCCCTTCCTTGTGGGAGAAGGAGCCGGACGTTTGCCTTTTCGGCAAGAGGCTCTGCCGCGGCCGAGCGCCATGAGATGTTGCGTCTCTGGGAAAGCACAGATCCCCACTGCTGTTTTGCCTGTAGATAGGACGCTAAGGGTAAGTGAAGAGCAGCAAGAGCTTTCAGGGCTGGGCCCTTCCTTGTGGGAGAAGGAGCCGGACGTTTGCCTTTTCGGCAAGAGGCTATGCCGCGGCCGAGCCCCATGAGATGTTGCGTCTCTGGGAAAGCACAGATACCCACTGCTGTTGTGCCTGTAGGTTGGGCGCCAAGGCACCGTGAAGAGCAGCAAGAGCTTTCAGGGCTGGGCCCTTCCTTGTGGGAGAAGGAGCCGGACGTTTGCCTTTTCGGCAAGAGGCTCTGCCGCGGCCGAGCGCCATGAGATGTTGCGTCTCCAGGACAGCACAGATCCCCACTGCTGTTGTGCCTGTAGATAGGGCGCCAAGGCATCGTGAAGAGCAGCAAGAGCTTTGAGGGCTGGGCCCTTCCTTGTGGGAGAAGTAGCCGGACGTTTGCCTTTTCGGCAAGAGGCTCTGCCGCGGCCGAGCCCCATGAGATGTTGCGTCTCTGGGAAAGCACAGATCCCCACTGCTCTTCTGCCTGTAGATAAGGCACCAAGGGTAAGTGAAGAGCAGCAAGAGCTTTCGGGCCTGGGCCCTTCCTTGTGGGAGAAGGAGCCGGACGTTTGCCTTTTCGGCAAGAGGCTCTGCCGTGGCCGAGCGCCATGAGATGTTGCGTCTCTGGGAAAGCACAGATCCCCACTGCTGTTTTTCCTGTAGATAGGGTGCCAAGGCACCGTGAAGGGCAGCAAGAGCTTTCAGGGCTGGGCGCTTCCTTGTGGGAGAAGGAGCGAGACGTTTGCCTTTTCGGCAAGAGGCTCTGCCGTGGCCGAGCGCCATGAGATGTTGCGTCTCTGGGAAAGCACAGATCCCCACTGCTGTTGTGCCTGTAGACAGGGCACCAAGGCACCGTGAAGAGCAGCAAGAGCTTTCAGGGCTGGGCCCTTCCTTGTGGGAGAAGGAGCCGGACGTTTGCCTTTTCAGAAGAGGCTCTGCCACGGCCGAGCGCCATGAGATGTTGCGTCTCTGGGAAAGCACAGATCCCCACTGCTGTTTTGCCTGCAGATAGGGCGCCAAGGCACCGTGAAGAGCAGCAAGAGCTTTCAGGGCTGGGCCCTTCCTTGAAGGAGAAGGAGCCGGACGTTTGCCTTTTCGGCAAGAGGCTCTGCCGCGGCCGAGATCCATGAGATGTTGCGTCTCTGGGAAAGCACAGATCCCCACTGCTGTTGTGCCTGTAGATAGGGCGCTAAGGCACCGTGAAGAGCAGCAAGAGCTTTCAGGGCTGGGCCCTTTCTTGTGGGAGAAGGAGCCGGATGTTTGCCTTTTCGGAAGAGGCTCTGCCGCGGCCGAGCACTATGAGATGTTGCGTCTCTGGGAAAGCACAGATCCCCACTGCTCTTCTTCCTGTAGATAAGGCACCAAGGGTAGGTGAAGAGCAGCAAGAGCTTTCGGGGCTGGGCCCTTCCTTGTGAGAGAAGGAGCCGGAAGTTTGCCTTTTCGGCAAGAGGCTCTGCGGCGGCCGAGCGCCATGAGATGTTGCGTCTCTGGGAAAGCACACATCCTCACTGCTGTTGTGCCTGTAGATAGGGCGCCAAGGCACCGTGAAGAGCAGCAAGAGCTTTGAGGGCTGGGCCCTTCCTTGTGAGAGAAGGAGCCAGAAGTTTGCCTTTTCGGCAAGAGGCTCTGCCGCGGCCGAGCGCCATGAGATGTTGCGTCTCTGGGAAAGCACAGATCCCCACTGCTCTTCTGCCTGTAGATAAGGCACCAAGGGTAAGTGAAGAGCAGCAAGAGCTTTCGGGCCTGGGCCCTTCCTTGTGGGAGAAGGAGCCGGACGTTTGCCTTTTCGGCAAGAGGCTCTGCCGCGGCCGAGCGCCATGAGATGTTGCGTCTCTGGGAAAGCACAGATCCCCACTGCTGTTGTGCCTGTAGATAGGGCGCAAAGGCACCGTGACGAGCAGCAAGAGCTTTCAGGGCTGGGCCCTTCCTTGTGAGAGAAGGAGCCAGAAGTTTGCCTTTTCAGCAAGAGGCTCTGCCGCGGCCGAGCGCCATGAGATGTTGCGTCTTTGGGAAAGCACAGATCCCCAGAGCTGTTGTGCCTGTAGATAGGGCGCCAAGGCACCGTGAAGGGCAGCAACAGCTTTCAGGGCTGGGCGCTTCCTTGTGGGAGAAGGAGCGAGACGTTTGCCTTTTCGGCAAGAGGCTCTGCCGCGGCCGAGCGCCATGAGATGTTGCGTCTCTGGGAAAGCACAGATCCCCACTGCTGTTGTGCCTGTAGATAGGGCACCAAGGCACCGTGAAGAGCAGCAAGAGCTTTCAGGGCTGGGCCCTTCCTTGTGGGAGAAGGAGCCGGACGTTTGCCTTTTCAGAAGAGGCTCTGCCGCGGCCGAGCGCCATGTGATGTTGCGTCTCTGGGAAAGCACAGAACCCCACTGCTGTTTTGCCTGTAGATAGGGCGCCAAGGCACCGTGAAGAGCAGCAAGAGCTTTGAGGGCTGGGCCCTTCCTTGTGGGAGAAGGAGCCGGACGTTTGCCTTTTTGGCAAGAGGCTCTGCTGCGGCCGAGCGCCATGAGATGTTGCGTCTCTGGGAAAGCACAGATCGCCACTGCTCTTCTGCGTGTAGATAAGGCACCAAGGGTAGGTGAAGAGCAGCAAGAGCTTTGAGGGCTGCGCCCTTCCTTGTGGGAGAAGGTGCCGGACGTTTGCCTTTTCGGCAAGAGGCTCTGCCGCGGCCGAGCCCCATGAGATGTTGCGTCTCTGGGAAAGCACAGATCCCCACTGCTGTTGTGCCTGTAGATAGGGCGCCAAGGGTAGGTGAAGAGCAGCAAGAGCTCTCAGGGCTGTGCGCTTCCTTGTGAGAGAAGGAGCCAGAAGTTTGCCTTTTCGGCAAGAGGCTCTGCCGCGGCCGAGCGCCATGAGATGTTGCGTCTCTGGGAAAGCACAGATCCCCACTGCTGTTGTGCCTGTAGATAGGGCGCCAAAGCATCGTGAAGAGCAGGAACAGCTTTCAGGGCTGGGCCCTTTCTTGTGGGAGAAGGAGCCGGACGTTTGCCTTTTCAGCAAGAGGCGCTGCCGCGGCCGAGCGCCATGAGATCTTGCGTCTCTGGGAAAGCACAGATCCCCAGTGCTGTTGTGCCTGTAGATAAGGCACCAAGGGTAGGTGAAGAGTAGCAAGAGCTTTGAGGGCTGGGCCCTGCCTTGTGGGAGAAGGAGCCGGACGTTTGCCTTTTCGGCAAGAGGCTCTGCCGCGGCCGAGCACCATGATGTTGCGTCTCTGGGAAAGCACAGATCCCCACTGCTCTTCTGCCTGTAGATAGGGCACCAAGGCACCTTGAAGAGCAGCAAGAGCTTTCAGGGCTGGGCCCTTCCTTGTGGGAGAAGGAGCCGGACGTTTGCCTTTTCGGCAAGAGGCTCTGCCGCGGCCGAGCGCCATGAGATGTTGCGTCTCTGGGAAAGCACACATCCCCACTGCTGTTGTGCCTGTAGATAGGGCGCCAAGGCACCGTGAAGGGCAGCAAGAGCTTTCAGGGCTGGGCACTTCCTTGTGGGAGAAGGAGCCGGACGTTTGCTTTTTCGGCAAGAGGCTCTGCCGCGGCCGAGATCCATGAGATGTTGCGTCTCTGGGAAAGCACAGATCCCCACTGCTGTTGTGCCTGTAGATAGGGCGCCAAGGCACCGTGAAGAGCAGCAAGAGCTTTCAGGGCTGGGCCCTTCCTTGTGGGAGAAGGAGCCGGACGTTTGCTTTTTCGGCAAGAGGCTCTGCCGCGGCCGAGCCCCATGAGATGTTGCGTCTCTGGGAAAGCACAGATCCCCACTGCTGTTGTGCCTGTAGAAAGGGCGCCAAGGCACCGTGAAGAGCAGCAAGAGCTATGAGGTCTGGGCCCTTCCTTGTGAGAGAAGGAGCCAGAAGTTTGCCTTTTCGGCAAGAGGCTCTGCCGCGGCCGAGCGCCATGAGATGTTGCGTCTCCAGGACAGCACAGATCCCCACTGCTGTTGTGCCTGTAGATAGGGCGCCAAGGCATCGTGAAGAGCAGCAAGAGCTATGAGGGCTGGGCCCTTCCTTGTGGGAGAAGGAGCCGGACGTTTGCCTTTTCGGCAAGAGGCTCTGCCGCGGCCGAGCGCCATGAGATGTTGCGTCTCTGGGAAAGCACAGATCCCCACTGCTGTTTTGCCTGTAGATAGGACGCTAAGGGTAAGTGAAGAGCAGCAAGAGCTTTGAGGGCTGGGCCCTTCCTTGTGGGAGAAGGAGCCGGACGTTTGCCTTTTCGGCAAGAGGCTCTGCCGTGGCCGAGCACCATGAGATGTTGCGTCTCTGGGAAAGCACAGATCCCCAATGCTCTTCTTCCTGTAGATAAGGCACCAAGGGTAGGTGAAGAGCAGCAAGAGCTTTCGGGGCTGGGCCCTTCCTTGTGGGAGAAGGAGCCGGACGTTTGCCTTTTCGGCAAGAGGCTATGCCGCGGCCGAGCCCCATGAGATGTTGCGTCTCTGGGAAAGCACAGATACCCACTGCTGTTGTGCCTGTAGGTTGGGCGCCAAGGCACCGTGAAGAGCAGCAAGAGCTTTCAGGGCTGGGCCCTTCCTTGTGGGAGAAGGAGCCGGACGTTTGCCTTCTCGGCAAGAGGCTCTGCCGCGGCCGAGCGCCATGAGATGTTGCGTCTCCAGGACAGCACAGATCCCCACTGCTGTTGTGCCTGTAGATAGGGCGCCAAGGCATCGTGAAGAGCAGCAAGAGCTTTGAGGGCTGGGCCCTTCCTTGTGGGAGAAGTAGCCGGACGTTTGCCTTTTCGGCAAGAGGCTCTGCCGCGGCCGAGCCCCATGAGATGTTGCGTCTCTGGGAAAGCACAGATCCCCACTGCTCTTCTGCCTGTAGATAAGGCACCAAGGGTAAGTGAAGAGCAGCAAGAGCTTTCGGGCCTGGGCCCTTCCTTGTGGGAGAAGGAGCCGGACGTTTGCCTTTTCGGCAAGAGGCTCTGCCGTGGCCGAGCGCCATGAGATGTTGCGTCTCTGGGAAAGCACAGATCCCCACTGCTGTTTTTCCTGTAGATAGGGTGCCAAGGCACCGTGAAGGGCAGCAAGAGCTTTCAGGGCTGGGCGCTTCCTTGTGGGAGAAGGAGCGAGACGTTTGCCTTTTCGGCAAGAGGCTCTGCCGTGGCCGAGCGCCATGAGATGTTGCGTCTCTGGGAAAGCACAGATCCCCACTGCTGTTGTGCCTGTAGACAGGGCACCAAGGCACCGTGAAGAGCAGCAAGAGCTTTCAGGGCTGGGCCCTTCCTTGTGGGAGAAGGAGCCGGACGTTTGCCTTTTCAGAAGAGGCTCTGCCACGGCCGAGCGCCATGAGATGTTGCGTCTCTGGGAAAGCACAGATCCCCACTGCTGTTGTGCCTGTAGATAGGGCGCCAAGGCACCGTGAAGAGCAGCAACAGCTTTCAGGGCTGGGCCCTTTCTTGTGGGAGAAGGAGCCGGACGTTTGCCTTTTCGGCAAGAGGCTCTGCCGCGGCCGAGCACCATGAGATGTTGCGTCTCTGGGAAAGCACAGATCCCCAGTGCTCTTGTGCCTGTAGATAGGGCACCAAGGCACCGTGAAGAGCAGCAAGAGCTTTCAGGGCTGGGCCCTTCCTTGTGGGAGAAGGAGCCGGACGTTTGCCTTTTCGGCAAGAGGCTCTGCCGCGGCCGAGCGCCATGAGATGTTGCGTCTCTGGGAAAGCACAGATCCCCACTGCTGTTGTGCCTGTAGATAGGGCGCCAAGGCACCGTGAAGGGCAGCAAGAGCTTTGAGGGCTGGGCCCTTCCTTGTGGGAGAAGGAGCCGGACGTTTGCTTTTTCGGCAAGAGGCTCTGCCGCGGCCGAGATCCATGAGATGTTGCGTCTCTGGGAAAGCACAGATCCCCACTGCTGTTGTGCCTGTACATAGGGCGCCAAGGGTAGGTGAAGAGCAGCAAGAGCTTTGAGGGCTGGGCCCTTCCTTGTGGGAGAAGGAGCCGGACGTTTGCCTTTTCGGCAAGAGGCTCTGCCGCGGCCGAGCGCCATGAGATCTTGCGTCTCTGGGAAAGCACAGATCCCCACTGCTGTTGTGCCTGTAGATAGGGCGCCAAGGCACCGTGAAGAGCAGCAAGAGCTTTCATGGCTGGGCCCTTCCTTGTGAGAGAAGGAGCCGGACGTTTGCCTTTTCGGCAAGAGGCTCTGCCGCGGCCGAGCGCCATGAGATGTTGCGTCTCTGGGAAAGCACAGATCCCCAGTGCTGTTGTGCCTGTAGATAGGGCGCCAAGGCACCGTGAAGAGCAGCAAGAGCTTTGAGGGCTGGGCCCTTCCTTGTGGGAGAAGTAGCCGGACGTTTGCCTTTTCGGCAAGAGGCTATGCCGCGGCCGAGCCCCATGAGATGTTGCGTCTCTGGGAAAGCACAGATCCCCACTGCTCTTCTTCCTGTAGATAAGGCACCAAGGGTAGGTGAAGAGCAGCAAGAGCTTTCGGGGCTGGGCCCTTCCTTGTGGGAGAAGGAGCCGGACGTTTGCCTTTTCGGCAAGAGGCTATGCCGCGGCCGAGCCCCATGAGATGTTGCGTCTCTGGGAAAGCACAGATACCCACTGCTGTTGTGCCTGTAGGTTGGGCGCCAAGGCACCGTGAAGAGCAGCAAGAGCTTTCAGGGCTGGGCCCTTCCTTGTGGGAGAAGGAGCCGGACGTTTGCCTTTTCGGCAAGAGGCTCTGCCGCGGCCGAGCGCCATGAGATGTTGCGTCTCCAGGACAGCACAGATCCCCACTGCTGTTGTGCCTGTAGATAGGGCGCCAAGGCATCGTGAAGAGCAGCAAGAGCTTTGAGGGCTGGGCCCTTCCTTGTGGGAGAAGTAGCCGGACGTTTGCCTTTTCGGCAAGAGGCTCTGCCGCGGCCGAGCCCCATGAGATGTTGCGTCTCTGGGAAAGCACAGATCCCCACTGCTCTTCTGCCTGTAGATAAGGCACCAAGGGTAAGTGAAGAGCAGCAAGAGCTTTCGGGCCTGGGCCCTTCCTTGTGGGAGAAGGAGCCGGACGTTTGCCTTTTCGGCAAGAGGCTCTGCCGCGGCCGAGCGCCATGAGATGTTGCGTCTCTGGGAAAGCACAGATCCCCAGTGCTCTTGTGCCTGTAGGTAGGGCACCAAGGCACCGTGAAGAGCAGCAAGAGCTTTCAGGGCTGGGCCCTTCCTTGTGGGAGAAGGAGCCGGACGTTTGCCTTTTCGGCAAGAGGCTCTGCCGCGGCCGAAAGCCATGAGATGTTGCGTCACTGGGAAAGCACAGATCCCCAGTGCTGTTGTGCCTGGAGGTAGGGTGCCAAGGCACCGTGAATGGCAGCAAGAGCTTTCAGGGCTGGGCCCTTCCTTGAAGGAGAAGGAGCCGGACGTTTGCCTTTTCGGCAAGAGGCTCTGCCGCGGCCGAGATCCATGAGATGTTGGGTCTCTGGGAAAGCACAGATCCCCAGTGCTGTTGTGCCTGTAGATAGGGCGCCAAGGCACCGTGAAGAGCAGCAAGAGCTTTCAGGGCTGGGCCCTTTCTTGTGGGAGAAGGAGCCGGATGTTTGCCTTTTCGGAAGAGGCTCTGCCGCGGCCGAGCACTATGAGATGTTGCGTCTCTGGGAAAGCACAGATCCCCACTGCTCTTCTTCCTGTAGATAAGGCACCAAGGGTAGGTGAAGAGCAGCAAGAGCTTTCGGGGCTGGGCCCTTCCTTGTGAGAGAAGGAGCCGGAAGTTTGCCTTTTCGGCAAGAGGCTCTGCCGCGGCCGAGATCCATGAGATGTTGCGTCTCTGGGAAAGCACAGATCCCCACTGCTGTTGTGCCTGTAGATAGGGCGCCAAGGCACCGTGAAGAGCAGCAAGAGCTTTCAGGGCTGGGCCCTTCCTTGTGAGAGAAGGAGCTAGAAGTTTGCCTTTTTAGCAAGAGGCTATGCCAGGGCCGAGAGCCATGAGATGTTGCGTCTCTGGGAAAGCACAGATCCCCACTGCTGTTGTGCCTGTAGATAGGGCGCCAAGGCACCGTGAAGAGCAGCAAGAGCTTTCAGGGCTGGGCCCTTCCTTGTGAGAGAAGGAGCCGGACGTTTGCCTTTTCGGCAAGAGGCTCTGCCGCGGCCGAGCGCCATGAGATGTTGCGTCTCTGGGAAAGCACAGATCCCCAGTGCTGTTGTGCCTGTAGATAGGGCGCCAAGGCACCGTGAAGAGCAGCAAGAGCTTTCAGGGCTGGGCCCTTCCTTGTGGGAGAAGGAGCTGGACGTTTGCCTTTTCGGCAAGAGGCTCTGCCGCGGCCGAGCGCCATGAGATGTTGCGTCTCTGGGAAAGCACAGATCCCCACTGCTGTTGTGCCTGTAGATAGGGCGCCAAGGCACCGTGAAGAGCAGCAAGAGCTTTCAGGGCTGGGCCCTTTCTTGTGGGAGAAGGAGCCGGACGTTTGCCTTTTCAGCAAGAGGCTCTGCCACGGCCGAGTGCCATGAGATGTTGCGTCTCTGGGAAAGCACAGATCCCCAGTGCTGTTGTGCCTGTAGATAAGGCACCAAGGGTAGGTGAAGAGCAGCAAGAGCTTTGAGGGCTGGGCCCTGCCTTGTGGGAGAAGGAGCCGGACGTTTGCCTTTTCGGCAAGAGGCTCTGCCGCGGCCGAGCGCCATGAGATGTTGCGTCTCTGGGAAAGCACAGATCCCCAGTGCTCTTGTGCCTGTAGGTAGGGCACCAAGGCACCCTGAAGAGCAGCAAGAGCTTTGAGGGCTGGGCCCTTCCTTGTGGGAGAAGGAGCCGGACGTTTGCCTTTTCGGCAAGAGGCTCTGCCGCGGCCGAGCGCCATGAGATGTTGCGTCACTGGGAAAGCACAGATCCCCAGTGCTGTTGTGCCTGGAGATAGGGTGCCAAGGCATCGTGAATGGCAGCAAGAGCTTTCAGGGCTGGGCCCTTCCTTGTGGGAGAAGGAGCCGGACGTTTGCCTTTTCGGCAAGAGGCTCTGCCGCGGACGAGCGCCATGAGATGTTGCGTCTCTGGGAAAGCACAGATCCCCACTGCTGTTGTGCCTGGAGGTAGGGCGCCAAGGCATCGTGAATGGCAGCAAGAGCTTTCAGGGCTGGGCCCTTCCTTGTGGGAGAAGGATCCGGACGTTTGACTTTTCGGCAAGAGGCTCTGCCGCAGCCGAGCCCCATGAGATGTTGCGTCTCTGGGAAAGCACAGATCCCCAGTGCTGTTTTGCCTGCAGATAGGGCGCCAAGGCACCGTGAAGAGCAGCAAGAGCTTTCAGGGCTGGGCCCTTCCTTGAAGGAGAAGGAGCCGGACGTTTGCCTTTTCGGCAAGAGGCTCTGCCGCGGCCGAGATCCATGAGATGTTGGGTCTCTGGGAAAGCACAGATCCCCACTGCTGTTGTGCCTGTAGATAGGGCGCCAAGGCACCGTGAAGAGCAGCAAGAGCTTTGAGGGCTGGGCCCTTCCTTGTGGGAGAAGGAGCCGGATGTTTGCCTTTTCGGAAGAGGCTCTGCCGCGGCCGAGCACTATGAGATGTTGCGTCTCTGGGAAAGCACAGATCCCCACTGCTCTTCTTCCTGTAGATAAGGCACCAAGGGTAGGTGAAGAGCAGCAAGAGCTTTCGGGGCTGGGCCCTTCCTTGTGAGAGAAGGAGCCGGAAGTTTGCCTTTTCAGCAAGAGGCTCTGCGGCGGCCGAGCGCCATGAGATGTTGCGTCTCTGGGAAAGCACACATCCTCACTGCTTTTGTGCCTGTAGATAGGGCGCCAAGGCACCGTGAAGAGCAGCAAGAGCTTTGAGGGCTGGGCCCTTCCTTGTGAGAGAAGGAGCCAGAAGTTTGCCTTTTCGGCAAGAGGCTCTGCCGCGGCCGAGCGCCATGAGATGTTGCTTCTCTGGGAAAGCACAGATCCCCACTGCTCTTCTGCCTGTAGATAAGGCACCAAGGGTAAGTGAAGAGCAGCAAGAGCTTTCGGGCCTGGGCCCTTCCTTGTGGGAGAAGGAGCCGGACGTTTGCCTTTTCGGCAAGAGGCTCTGCCGCGGCCGAGCGCCATGAGATGTTGCGTCTCTGGGAAAGCACAGATCCCCACTGCTGTTTTGCCTGTAGATAGGACGCTAAGGGTAAGTGAAGAGCAGCAAGAGCTTTGAGGGCTGGGCCCTTCCTTGTGGGAGAAGGAGCCGGACGTTTGCCTTTTCGGCAAGAGGCTCTGCCGCGGCCGAGCACCATGAGATGTTGCGTCTCTGGGAAAGCACAGATCCCCACTGCTCTTCTTCCTGTAGATAAGGAACCAAGGGTAGGTGAAGAGCAGCAAGAGCTTTCGGGGCTGGGCCCTTCCTTGTGGGAGAAGGAGCCGGACGTTTGCCTTTTCGGCAAGAGGCTATGCCGCGGCCGAGCCCCATGAGATGTTGCGTCTCTGGGAAAGCACAGATCCCCAGTGCTGTTGTGCCTGTAGATAGGGCGCCAAGGCACCGTGAAGAGCAGCAAGAGCTTTCAGGGCTGGGCCCTTCCTTGTGGGAGAAGGAGCCGGACGTTTGCCTTTTCGGCAAGAGGCTCTGCCGCGGCCGAGCGCCATGAGATGTTGCGTCTCCAGGACAGCACAGATCCCCACTGCTGTTGTGCCTGTAGATAGGGCGCCAAGGCATCGTGAAGAGCAGCAAGAGCTTTGAGGGCTGGGCCCTTCCTTGTGGGAGAAGTAGCCGGACGTTTGCCTTTTCGGCAAGAGGCTCTGCCGCGGCCGAGCCCCATGAGATGTTGCGTCTCTGGGAAAGCACAGATCCCCACTGCTCTTCTGCCTGTAGATAAGGCACCAAGGGTAAGTGAAGAGCAGCAAGAGCTTTCGGGCCTGGGCCCTTCCTTGTGGGAGAAGGAGCCGGACGTTTGCCTTTTCGGCAAGAGGCTCTGCCGTGGCCGAGCGCCATGAGATGTTGCGTCTCTGGGAAAGCACAGATCCCCACTGCTGTTTTTCCTGTAGATAGGGTGCCAAGGCACTGTGAAGGGCAGCAAGAGCTTTCAGGGCTGGGCGCTTCCTTGTGGGAGAAGGAGCGAGACGTTTGCCTTTTCGGCAAGAGGCTCTGCCGTGGCCGACCGCCATGAGATGTTGCGTCTCTGGGAAAGCACAGATCCCCACTGCTGTTGTGCCTGTAGATAGGGCACCAAGGCACCGTGAAGAGCAGCAAGAGCTTTGAGGGCTGGACCCTTCCTTGTGGGAGAAGGAGCCGGACGTTTGCCTTTTCAGAAGAGGCTCTGCCACGGCCGAGCGCCATGAGATGTTGCGTCTCTGGGAAAGCACAGATCCCCACTGCTGTTGTGCCTGTAGATAGGGCGCCAAGGCACCGTGAAGAGCAGCAACAGCTTTCAGGGCTGGGCCCTTTCTTGTGGGAGAAGGAGCCGGACGTTTGCCTTTTCGGCAAGAGGCTCTGCCGCGGCCGAGCACCATGAGATGTTGCGTCTCTGGGAAAGCACAGATCCCCAGTGCTCTTGTGCCTGTAGATAGGGCACCAAGGCACCGTGAAGAGCAGCAAGAGCTTTCAGGGCTGGGCCCTTCCTTGTGGGAGAAGGAGCCGGACGTTTGCCTTTTCGGCAAGAGGCTCTGCCGCGGCCGAGCGCCATGAGATGTTGCGTCTCTGGGAAAGCACAGATCCCCACTGCTGTTGTGCCTGTAGATAGGGCGCCAAGGCACCGTGAAGGGCAGCAAGAGCTTTGAGGGCTGGGCCCTTCCTTGTGGGAGAAGGAGCCGGACGTTTGCTTTTTCGGCAAGAGGCTCTGCCGCGGCCGAGATCCATGAGATGTTGCGTCTCAGGGAAAGCACAGATCCCCACTGCTGTTGTGCCTGTAGATAGGGCGCCAAGGCACCGTGAAGAGCAGCAAGAGCTTTCAGGGCTGGGCCCTTCCTTATGGGAGAAGGAGCCGGACGTTTGCCTTTTCGGCAAGAGGCTCTGCCGCGGCCGAGCGCCATGAGATGTTGCGTCTCTGGGAAAGCACAGATCCCCACTGCTGTTGTGCCTGTAGATAGGGCGCCAAGGCACCGTGAAGAGCAGCAAGAGCTTTCAGGGCTGGGCCCTTCCTTGTGAGAGAAGGAGCTAGAAGTTTGCCTTTTTAGCAAGAGGCTATGCCACGGCCGAGAGCCATGAGATGTTGCGTCTCTGGGAAAGCACAGATCCCCAGTGCTGTTGTGCCTGTACATAGGGCGCCAAGGGTAGGTGAAGAGCAGCAAGAGCTTTGAGGGCTGGGCCCTTCCTTGTGGGAGAAGGAGCCGGACGTTTGCCTTTTCGGCAAGAGGCTCTGCCGCGGCCGAGCGCCATGAGATCTTGCGTCTCTGGGAAAGCACAGATCCCCACTGCTGTTGTGCCTGTAGATAGGGCGCCAAGGCACCGTGAAGAGCAGCAAGAGCTTTCAGGGCTGGGCCCTTCCTTGTGAGAGAAGGAGCCGGACGTTTGCCTTTTCGGCAAGAGGCTCTGCCGCGGCCGAGCGCCATGAGATGTTGCGTCTCTGGGAAAGCACAGATCCCCAGTGCTGTTGTGCCTGTAGATAGGGCGCCAAGGCACCGTGAAGAGCAGCAAGAGCTTTCAGGGCTGGGCCCTTTCTTGTGGGAGAAGGAGCCGGACGTTTGCCTTTTCGGCAAGAGGCTCTGCCGCGGCCGAGCGCCATGAGATGTTGCGTCTCTGGGAAAGCACAGATCCCCACTGCTGTTGTGCCTGTAGATAGGGCGCCAAGGCACCGTGAATGGCAGCAAGAGCTTTCAGGGCTGGGCCCTTCCTTGTGGGAGAAGGAGCCGGACGTTTGCCTTTTCGGCAAGAGGCTCTGCCGCAGCCGAGCGCCATGAGATCTTGCGTCTCTGGGAAAGCACAGATCCCCAGTGCTGTTGTGCCTGTAGATAGGGCGCCAAGGCACCGTGAAGAGCAGCAAGAGCTTTGAGGGCTGGGCCTTTCCTTGTGGGAGAAGGAGCCGGACGTTTGCCTTTTCGGCAAGAGGCTCTGCCGCGGCCGAGCGCCATGAGATGTTGCGTCTCTGGGAAAGCACAGATCCCCACTGCTCTTCTGGCTGTCGATAATGCTCCAAGGGTAGGTGAATGGCAGCAAGAGCTTTGAGGGCTGGGCCCTTCCTTGTGGGAGAAGGAGCCGGACGTTTGCCTTTTCGGCAAGAGGCTCTGCCGCGGCCGAGCACCATGAGATGTTGCGTCTCTGGGAAAGCACAGATCCCCACTGCTGTTGTGCCTGTAGATAGGGCGCCAAGGCACCGTGAAGAGCAGCAAGAGCTTTCAGGGCTGGGCCCTTCCTTGTGAGAGAAGGAGCTAGAAGTTTGCCTTTTTAGCAAGAGGCTATGCCAGGGCCGAGAGCCATGAGATGTTGCGTCTCTGGGAAAGCACAGATCCCCACTGCTGTTGTGCCTGTAGATAGGGCGCCAAGGGTAGGTGAAGAGCAGCAAGAGCTTTGAGGGCTGGGCCCTTCCTTGTGGGAGAAGGAGCCGGACGTTTGCCTTTTCGGCAAGAGGCTCTGCCGCGGCCGAGCGCCATGAGATCTTGCGTCTCTGGGAAAGCACAGATCCCCACTGCTGTTGTGCCTGTAGATAGGGCGCCAAGGCACCGTGAAGAGCAGCAAGAGCTTTCAGGGCTGGGCCCTTCCTTGTGAGAGAAGGAGCCGGACGTTTGCCTTTTCGGCAAGAGGCTCTGCCGCGGCCGAGCGCCATGAGATGTTGCGTCTCTGGGAAAGCACAGATCCCCACTGCTGTTGTGCCTGTAGATAGGGCGCCAAGGCACCGTGAAGAGCAGCAAGAGCTTTCAGGGCTGGGCCCTTCCTTGTGGGAGAAGGAGCTGGACGTTTGATTTTTCGGCAAGAGGCTCTGCCGCGGCCGAGCGCCATGAGATGTTGCGTCTCTGGGAAAGCACAGATCCCCACTGCTGTTGTGCCTGTAGATAGGGCGCCAAGGCACCGTGAAGAGCAGCAAGAGCTTTCAGGTCTGGGCCCTTTCTTGTGGGAGAAGGAGCCGGACGTTTGCCTTTTCAGCAAGAGGCTCTGCCGCGGCCGAGTGCCATGAGATGTTGCGTCTCTGGGAAAGCACAGATCCCCAGTGCTGTTGTGCCTGTAGATAAGGCACCAAGGGTAGGTGAAGAGCAGCAAGAGCTTTGAGGGCTGGGCCCTTCCTTGAAGGAGAAGGAGCCGGACGTTTGCCTTTTCGGCAAGAGGCTCTGCCGCGGCCGAGATCCATGAGATGTTGGGTCTCTGGGAAAGCACAGATCCCCAGTGCTGTTGTGCCTGTAGATAGGGCGCCAAGGCACCGTGAAGAGCAGCAAGAGCTTTCAGGGCTGGGCCCTTTCTTGTGGGAGAAGGAGCCGGATGTTTGCCTTTTCGGAAGAGGCTCTGCCGCGGCCGAGCACTATGAGATGTTGCGTCTCTGGGAAAGCACAGATCCCCACTGCTCTTCTTCCTGTAGATAAGGCACCAAGGGTAGGTGAAGAGCAGCAAGAGCTTTCAGGGCTGGGCCCTTCCTTGTGAGAGAAGGAGCCGGAAGTTTGCCTTTTCAGCAAGAGGCTCTGCGGCGGCCGAGCCCCATGAGATGTTGCGTCTCTGGGAAAGCACACATCCTCACTGCTGTTGTGCCTGTAGATAGGGCGCCAAGGCACCGTGAAGAGCAGCAAGAGCTTTGAGGGCTGGGCCCTTCCTTGTGGGAGAAGGAGCCGGACGTTTGCCTTTTCGGCAAGAGGCTCTGCCGCGGCCGAGCGCCATGAGATGTTGCGTCTCTGGGAAAGCACAGATCCCCACTGCTCTTCTGGCTGTCGATAATGCACCAAGGGTAGGTGAATGGCAGCAAGAGCTTTGAGGGCTGGGCCCTTCCTTGTGGGAGAAGGAGCCGGACGTTTGCCTTTTCGGCAAGAGGCTCTGCCGCGGCCGAGCACCATGAGATGTTGCGTCTCTGGGAAAGCACAGATCCCCACTGCTGTTGTGCCTGTAGATAGGGCGCCAAGGCACCGTGAAGAGCAGCAAGAGCTTTCAGGGCTGGGCCCTTCCTTGTGAGAGAAGGAGCTAGAAGTTTGCCTTTTTAGCAAGAGGCTATGCCAGGGCCGAGAGCCATGAGATGTTGCGTCTCTGGGAAAGCACAGATCCCCAGTGCTGTTGTGCCTTTAGATAGGGCGCCAAGGCACCGTGAATGGCAGCAAGAGCTTTCAGGGCTGGGCCCTTCCTTGTGGGAGAAGGAGCCGGACGTTTGCCTTTTCAGCAAGAGGCTCTGCCGCGGCCGAGCCCCATGAGATGTTGCGTCTCTGGGAAAGCACAGATCCCCACTGCTCTTCTGCCTGTAGATAAGGCACCAAGGGTAGGTGAAGAGCAGCAAGAGCTTTCATGGCTGGGCCCTTCCTTGTGGGAGAAGGAGCCGGACGTTTGCCTTTTCGGCAAGAGGCTCTGCCGCGGCCGAGCGCCATGAGATCTTGCGTCTCTGGGAAAGCACAGATCCCCACTGCTGTTGTGCCTGTAGATAGGGCGTCAAGGCACCGTGAATGGCAGCAAGAGCTTTCATGGCTGGGCCCTTCCTTGTGGGAGAAGGAGCCGGACGTTTGCCTTTTCGGCAAGAGGCTCTGCCGCGGCCGAGCCCCATGAGATGTTGCGTCTCTGGGAAAGCACAGATCCCCAGTGCTGTTGTGCCTGTAGATAGGGCGCCAAGGGTAAGTGAAGAGCAGCAAGAGCTTTCAGGGCTGGGCCCTTCCTTGTGGGAGAAGGAGCCGGACGTTTGCCTTTTCGGCAAGAGGCTCTGCCGCGGCCGAGCCCCATGAGATGTTGCGTCTCTGGGAAAGCACAGATCCCTTCTGCTGTTGTGCCTGTAGATAAGGCACCAAGGGTAGGTGAAGAGCAGCAAGAGCTTTCAGGGCTGGGCCCTTCCTTGTGGGAGTAGAGCCGGACGTTTGCCTTTTCGGCAAGAGGCTCTGCCGCGGCCGAGCCCCATGAGATGTTGGGTCTCTGGGAAAGCACAGATCCCCACTGCTGTTGTGCCTGTAGGTTGGGCACCAAGGCACCGTGAAGAGCAGCAAGAGCTTTCAGGGCTGGGCCCTTCCTTGTGGGAGAAGGAGCCAGACTTTTGCCTTTTCGGCAAGAGGCTCTGCCGCGGCCGAGATCCATGAGATGTTGCGTCTCTGGGAAAGAACAGATCCCCACTGCTGTTGTGCCTGTAGACAGGGCGCCAAGGCACCGTGAAGAGCAGCAAGAGCTTTCAGGGCTGGGCCCTTCCTTGTGGGAGAAGGAGCCGGACGTTTGCCTTTTCGGCAAGAGGCTCTGCCGCGGCCGAGCGCCATGAGATGTTGCGTCTCTGGGAAAGCACAGATCCCCACTGCTGTTTTGCCTGCAGATAGGGCGCCAAGGCACCGTGAAGAGCAGCAAGAGCTTTCAGGGCTGGGCCCTTCCTTGAAGGAGAAGGAGCCGGATGTTTGCCTTTTCGGCAAGAGGCTCTGCCGCGGCCGAGATCCATGAGATGTTGCGTCTCTGGGAAAGCACAGATCCCCAGTGCTGTTGTGCCTGTAGATAGGGCGCCAAGGCACCGTGAAGAGCAGCAAGAGCTTTCGGGGCTGGGCCCTTCCTTGTGGGAGAAGGAGCCGGACGTTTGCCTTTTTGGCAAGAGGCTCTGCCGTGGCCGAGCGCCATGAGATGTTGCGTCTCTGGGAAAGCACAGATCCCCACTGCTCTTCTGCCTGTAGATAAGGCACCAAGGGTAGGTGAAGAGCAGCAAGAGCTTTCAGGGCTGGGCCCTTCCTTGTGGGAGAAGGAGCCGGACGTTTGCCTTTTCGGCAAGAGGCTCTGCCGCGGCCGAGCCCCATGAGATGTTGCGTCTCTGGGAAAGCACAGATCCCCACTGCTGTTGTGCCTGTAGGTTGGGCACCAAGGCACCGTGAAGAGCAGCAAGAGCTTTCAGGGCTGGGCCCTTTCTTGTGGGAGAAGGAGCCGGATGTTTGCCTTTTCGGAAGAGGCTCTGCCGCGGCCGAGCACTATGAGATGTTGCGTCTCTGGGAAAGCACAGATCCCCACTGCTGTTGTGCCTGCAGATAGGGCGCCAAGGCACCGTGAAGAGCAGCAAGAGCTTTCAGGGCTGGGCCCTTCCTTGTGGGAGAAGGAGCCGGACGTTTGCCTTTTCGGCAAGAGGCTCTGCCGCGGCCGAGCCCCATGAGATGTTGCGTCTCTGGGAAAGCACAGATCCCCACTGCTCTTCTGCCTGTAGATAAGGCACCAAGGGTAGGTGAAGAGCAGCAAGAGCTTTCATGGCTGGGCCCTTCCTTGTGGGAGAAGGAGCCGGACGTTTGCCTTTTCGGCAAGAGGCTCTGCCGCGGCCGAGCGCCATGAGATGTTGCGTCTCTGGGAAAGCACAGATCCCCAGTGCTGTTGTGCCTGTAGATAGGGCGCCAAGGCACCGTGAGGAGCAGCAAGAGCTTTCAGGGCTGGGCCCTTCCTTGTGGGAGAAGGAGCCGGACGTTTGCCTTTTCGGCAAGAGGCTCTGCCGCGGCCCAGCACCATGAGATGTTGCGTCTCTGGGAAAACATAGATTCCCACTGCTGTTGTGCCTGTAGATAGGGCGCCAAGGCACCGTGAAGAGCAGCAAGAGCTTTCAGGGCTGGGCCCTTCCTTGTGGGAGAAGGAGCTGGACGTTTGCCTTTTCGGAAAGAGGCTATGCCGCGGCCGAGAGCCATGAGATGTTGCGTCTCTGGGAAAGCACAGATCCCCACTGCTCTTCTGCCTGTAGATAGGGCGCCAAGGCACCGTGAAAAGCAGCAAGAGCTTTCAGGGCTGGACCCTTCCTTGTGGGAGAAGGAGCCGGACGTTTGCCTTTTCAGCAAGAGGCTCTGCCGCGGCCGAGCCCCATGAGATGTTGCGTCTCTGGGAAAGCACAGATCCCCACTGCTCTTCTGCCTGTATATAAGGCACCAAGGGTAGGTGAAGAGCAGCAAGAGCTTTCGGGGCTGGGCCCTTCCTTGTGGGAGAAGGAGCCGGACGTTTGCCTTTTTGGCAAGAGGCTCTGCCGTGGCCGAGCGCCATGAGATGTTGCGTCTCTGGGAAAGCACAGATCCCCACTGCTGTTGTGCCTGTAGATAAGGCACCAAGGGTAGGTGAAGAGCAGCAAGAGCTTTCAGGGCTGGGCCCTTCCTTGTGGGAGAAGGAGCCGGACGTTTGCCTTTTCGGCAAGAGGCTCTGCCGCGTCCGGGCGCCATGAGATGTTGCGTCTCTGGGAAAGCACAGATCCCCACTGCTGTTGTGCCTGTAGGTTGGGCACCAAGGCACCGTGAAGAGCAGCAAGAGCTTTCAGGGCTGGGCCCTTCCTTGTGGGAGAAGGAGCCGGACGTTTGCCTTTTCGGCAAGAGGCTCTGCCGCGGCCGAGCGCCATGAGATCTTGCGTCTCTGGGAAAGCACAGATCCCCAGTGCTGTTGTGCATGTAGGTAAGGCGCCAAGGCACCGTGAAGAGCAGCAAGAGCTTTGAGGGCTGGGCCCTTCCTTGTGGGAGAAGGAGCCGGATGTTTGCCTTTTCGGCAAGAGGCTCTGCCGCGGCCGAGATCCATGAGATGTTGCGTCTCTGGGAAAGCACAGATCCCCACTGCTGTTGTGCCTGTAGATAGGGCGCCAAGGCACCGTGAAGAGCAGCAAGAGCTTTCAGGGCTGGGCCCTTCCTTGTGGGAGAAGGAGGCGGACGTTTGCTTTTTCGGCAAGAGGCTGTGCCGCGGCCGAGCCCCATGAGATGTTGCGTCTCTGGGAAAGCACAGATCCCCAGTGCTGTTGTGCCTGTAGATAGGGCGCCAAGGCACCGTGAAGGGCAGCAAGAGCTTTGAGGGCTGGGCCCTTCCTTGTGGGAGAAGGAGCCGGACGTTTGCCTTTTCGGCAAGAGGCTCTGTCGCGGCCGAGCCCCATGAGATGTTGCGTCTCTGGGAAAGCACAGATCCCCACTGCTCTTCTTCCTGTAGATAAGGCACCAAGGGTAGGTGAAGAGCAGCAAGAGCTTTGAGGGCTGGGCCCTTCCTTGTGGGAGAAGGAGCCGGACGTTTGCCTTTTCGGCAAGAGGCTCTGCCGCGGCCGAGCACCATGAGATGTTGCGTCTCTGGGAAAGCACAGATCCCCACTGCTGTTGTGCCTGTAGATAGGGCACCAAGGCACCGTGAAGAGCAGCAAGAGCTTTGAGGGCTGGGCCCTTTCTTGTGGGAGAAGGAGCCGGATGTTTGCCTTTTCGGAAGAGGCTCTGCCGCGGCCGAGCACTATGAGATGTTGCGTCTCTGGGAAAGCACAGATCCCCACTGCTGTTTTGCCTGCAGATAGGGCGCCAAGGCACCGTGAAGAGCAGCAAGAGCTTTCAGGGCTGGGCCCTTCCTTGTGGGAGAAGGAGCCGGACGTTTGCCTTTTCAGCAAGAGGCTCTGCCGCGGCCGAGCCCCATGAGATGTTGCGTCTCTGGGAAAGCACAGATCCCCACTGCTCTTCTGCCTGTAGATAAGGCACCAAGGGTAGGTGAAGAGCAGCAAGAGCTTTCATGGCTGGGCCCTTCCTTGTGGGAGAAGGAGCCGGACGTTTGCCTTTTCGGCAAGAGGCTCTGCCGTGGCCGAGCGCCATGAGATGTTGCGTCTCTGGGAAAGCACAGATTCCCACTGCTGTTGTGCCTGTAGGTTGGGCACCAAGGCACCGTGAAGAGCAGCAAGAGCTTTCAGGGCTGGGCCCTTCCTTGTGGGAGAAGGAGCCGGACGTTTGCCTTTTCGGCAAGAGGCTCTGCCGCGGCCGAGCGCCATGAGATCTTGCGTCTCTGGGAAAGCACAGATCCCCAGTGCTGTTGTGCCTGTAGGTAAGGCACCAAGGCACCGTGAAGAGCAGCAAGAGCTTTGAGGGCTGGGCCCTTCCTTGTGGGAGAAGGAGCCGGATGTTTGCCTTTTCGGCAAGAGGCTCTGCCGCGGCCGAGATCCATGAGATGTTGCGTCTCTGGGAAAGCACAGATCCCCACTGCTGTTGTGCCTGTAGATAGGGCGCCAAGGCACCGTGAAGGGCAGCAAGAGCTTTGAGGGCTGGGCCCTTCCTTGTGGGAGAAGGAGCCGGACGTTTGCCTTTTCGGCAAGAGGCTCTGTCGCGGCCGAGCGCCATGAGATGTTGCGTCTCTGGGAAAGCACAGATCCCCACTGCTCTTCTGCCTGTAGATAAGGCACCAAGGGTAGGTGAAGAGCAGCAAGAGCTTTCAGGGCTGGGCCCTTCCTTGTGGGAGAAGGAGCCGGACGTTTGCCTTTTCGGCAAGAGGCTCTGCCGCGGCCGAGATCCATGAGATGTTGGGTCTCTGGGAAAGCACAGATCCCCACTGCTGTTGTGCCTGTAGATAGGGCACCAAGGCACCGTGAAGAGCAGCAAGAGCTTTCAGGGCTGGGCCCTTTCTTGTGGGAGAAGGAGCCGGATGTTTGCCTTTTCGGAAGAGGCTCTGCCGCGGCCGAGCACTATGAGATGTTGCGTCTCTGGGAAAGCACAGATCCCCACTGCTGTTTTGCCTGCAGATAGGGCGCCAAGGCACCGTGAAGAGCAGCAAGAGCTTTCAGGGCTGGGCCCTTCCTTGTGGGAGAAGGAGCCGGACGTTTGCCTTTTCAGCAAGAGGCTCTGCCGCGGCCGAGCCCCATGAGATGTTGCGTCTCTGGGAAAGCACAGATCCCCACTGCTCTTCTGCCTGTAGATAAGGCACCAAGGGTAGGTGAAGAGCAGCAAGAGCTTTCATGGCTGGGCCCTTCCTTGTGGGAGAAGGAGCCGGACGTTTGCCTTTTCGGCAAGAGGCTCTGCCGCGGCCGAGCGCCATGAGATGTTGCGTCTCTGGGAAAGCACAGATCCCCAGTGCTGTTGTGCCTGTAGATAGGGCGCCAAGGCACCGTGAGGAGCAGCAAGAGCTTTCAGGGCTGGGCCCTTCCTTGTGGGAGAAGGAGCCGGACGTTTGCCTTTTCGGCAAGAGGCTCTGCCGCGGCCCAGCACCATGAGATGTTGCGTCTCTGGGAAAACATAGATTCCCACTGCTGTTGTGCCTGTAGATAGGGCACCAAGGCACCGTGAAGAGCAGCAAGAGCTTTGAGGGCTGGGCCCTTCCTTGTGGGAGAAGGAGCTGGACGTTTGCCTTTTCGGAAAGAGGCTATGCCGCGGCCGAGAGCCATGAGATGTTGCGTCTCTGGGAAAGCACAGATCCCCACTGCTCTTCTGCCTGTAGATAGGGCGCCAAGGCACCGTGAAGAGCAGCAAGAGCTTTCAGGGCTGGACCCTTCCTTGTGGGAGAAGGAGCCGGACGTTTGCCTTTTCAGCAAGAGGCTCTGCCGCGGCCGAGCCCCATGAGATGTTGCGTCTCTGGGAAAGCACAGATCCCCACTGCTGTTGTGCCTGTAGGTTGGGCACCAAGGCACCGTGAAGAGCAGCAAGAGCTTTCAGGGCTGGGCCCTTCCTTGTGGGAGAAGGAGCCGGACGTTTGCCTTTTCGGCAAGAGGCTCTGCCGCGGCCGAGCGCCATGAGATCTTGCGTCTCTGGGAAAGCACAGATCCCCAGTGCTGTTGTGCATGTAGGTAAGGCGCCAAGGCACCGTGAAGAGCAGCAAGAGCTTTGAGGGCTGGGCCCTTCCTTGTGGGAGAAGGAGCCGGATGTTTGCCTTTTCGGCAAGAGGCTCTGCCGCGGCCGAGATCCATGAGATGTTGCGTCTCTGGGAAAGCACAGATCCCCACTGCTGTTGTGCCTGTAGATAGGGCGCCAAGGCACCGTGAAGAGCAGCAAGAGCTTTCAGGGCTGGGCCCTTCCTTGTGGGAGAAGGAGGCGGACGTTTGCTTTTTCGGCAAGAGGCTGTGCCGCGGCCGAGCCCCATGAGATGTTGCGTCTCTGGGAAAGCACAGATCCCCAGTGCTGTTGTGCCTGTAGATAGGGCGCCAAGGCACCGTGAAGGGCAGCAAGAGCTTTGAGGGCTGGGCCCTTCCTTGTGGGAGAAGGAGCCGGACGTTTGCCTTTTCGGCAAGAGGCTCTGTCGCGGCCGAGCCCCATGAGATGTTGCGTCTCTGGGAAAGCACAGATCCCCACTGCTCTTCTTCCTGTAGATAAGGCACCAAGGGTAGGTGAAGAGCAGCAAGAGCTTTGAGGGCTGGGCCCTTCCTTGTGGGAGAAGAAGCCGGACGTTTGCCTTTTCGGCAAGAGGCTCTGCCGCGGCCGAGATCCATGAGATGTTGGGTCTCTGGGAAAGCACAGATCCCCACTGCTGTTGTGCCTGTAGATAGGGCACCAAGGCACCGTGAAGAGCAGCAAGAGCTTTCAGGGCTGGGCCCTTTCTTGTGGGAGAAGGAGCCGGATGTTTGCCTTTTCGGAAGAGGCTCTGCCGCGGCCGAGCACTATGAGATGTTGCGTCTCTGGGAAAGCACAGATCCCCACTGCTGTTTTGCCTGCAGATAGGGCGCCAAGGCACCGTGAAGAGCAGCAAGAGCTTTCAGGGCTGGGCCCTTCCTTGTGGGAGAAGGAGCCGGACGTTTGCCTTTTCAGCAAGAGGCTCTGCCGCGGCCGAGCCCCATGAGATGTTGCGTCTCTGGGAAAGCACAGATCCCCACTGCTCTTCTGCCTGTAGATAAGGCACCAAGGGTAGGTGAAGAGCAGCAAGAGCTTTCATGGCTGGGCCCTTCCTTGTGGGAGAAGGAGCCGGACGTTTGCCTTTTCGGCAAGAGGCTCTGCCGCGGCCGAGCACCATGAGATGTTGCGTCTCTGGGAAAGCACAGATCCCCAGTGCTGTTGTGCCTGTAGATAGGGCGCCAAGGCACCGTGAAGGGCAGCAAGAGCTTTCAGGGCTGGGCCCTTCCTTGTGGGAGAAGGAGCCGGACGTTTGCCTTTTCGGCAAGAGGCTCTGCCGCGGCCCAGCACCATGAGATGTTGCGTCTCTGGGAAAACATAGATTCCCACTGCTGTTGTGCCTGTAGATAGGGCACCAAGGCACCGTGAAGAGCAGCAAGAGCTTTGAGGGCTGGGCCCTTCCTTGTGGGAGAAGGAGCCGGACGTTTGCCTTTTCGGAAAGAGGCTATGCCGCGGCCGAGAGCCATGAGATGTTGCGTCTCTGGGAAAGCACAGATCCCCACTGCTCTTCTGCCTGTAGATAGGGCGCCAAGGCACCGTGAAGAGCAGCAAGAGCTTTCAGGGCTGGGCCCTTCCTTGTGGGAGTAGAGCCGGACGTTTGCCTTTTCGGCAAGAGGCTCTGCCGCGGCCGAGCCCCATGAGATGTTGGGTCTCTGGGAAAGCACAGATCCCCACTGCTGTTGTGCCTGTAGGTTGGGCACCAAGGCACCGTGAAGAGCAGCAAGAGCTTTCAGGGCTGGGCCCTTCCTTGTGGGAGAAGGAGCCAGACTTTTGCCTTTTCGGCAAGAGGCTCTGCCGCGGCCGAGATCCATGAGATGTTGCGTCTCTGGGAAAGAACAGATCCCCACTGCTGTTGTGCCTGTAGACAGGGCGCCAAGGCACCGTGAAGAGCAGCAAGAGCTTTCAGGGCTGGGCCCTTCCTTGTGGGAGAAGGAGCCGGACGTTTGCCTTTTCGGCAAGAGGCTCTGCCGCGGCCGAGCGCCATGAGATGTTGCGTCTCTGGGAAAGCACAGATCCCCACTGCTGTTTTGCCTGCAGATAGGGCGCCAAGGCACCGTGAAGAGCAGCAAGAGCTTTCAGGGCTGGGCCCTTCCTTGAAGGAGAAGGAGCCGGATGTTTGCCTTTTCGGCAAGAGGCTCTGTCGCGGCCGAGATCCATGAGATGTTGCGTCTCTGGGAAAGCACAGATCCCCAGTGCTGTTGTGCCTGTAGATAGGGCGCCAAGGCACCGTGAAGAGCAGCAAGAGCTTTCGGGGCTGGGCCCTTCCTTGTGGGAGAAGGAGCCGGACGTTTGCCTTTTTGGCAAGAGGCTCTGCCGTGGCCGAGCGCCATGAGATGTTGCGTCTCTGGGAAAGCACAGATCCCCACTGCTCTTCTGCCTGTAGATAAGGCACCAAGGGTAGGTGAAGAGCAGCAAGAGCTTTCAGGGCTGGGCCCTTCCTTGTGGGAGAAGGAGCCGGACGTTTGCCTTTTCGGCAAGAGGCTCTGCCGCGGCCGAGCCCCATGAGATGTTGCGTCTCTGGGAAAGCACAGATCCCCACTGCTGTTGTGCCTGTAGGTTGGGCACCAAGGCACCGTGAAGAGCAGCAAGAGCTTTCAGGGCTGGGCCCTTTCTTGTGGGAGAAGGAGCCGGATGTTTGCCTTTTCGGAAGAGGCTCTGCCGCGGCCGAGCACTATGAGATGTTGCGTCTCTGGGAAAGCACAGATCCCCACTGCTGTTGTGCCTGCAGATAGGGCGCCAAGGCACCGTGAAGAGCAGCAAGAGCTTTCAGGGCTGGGCCCTTCCTTGTGGGAGAAGGAGCCGGACGTTTGCCTTTTCGGCAAGAGGCTCTGCCGCGGCCGAGCCCCATGAGATGTTGCGTCTCTGGGAAAGCACAGATCCCCACTGCTCTTCTGCCTGTAGATAAGGCACCAAGGGTAGGTGAAGAGCAGCAAGAGCTTTCATGGCTGGGCCCTTCCTTGTGGGAGAAGGAGCCGGACGTTTGCCTTTTCGGCAAGAGGCTCTGCCGCGGCCGAGCGCCATGAGATGTTGCGTCTCTGGGAAAGCACAGATCCCCAGTGCTGTTGTGCCTGTAGATAGGGCGCCAAGGCACCGTGAGGAGCAGCAAGAGCTTTCAGGGCTGGGCCCTTCCTTGTGGGAGAAGGAGCCGGACGTTTGCCTTTTCGGCAAGAGGCTCTGCCGCGGCCCAGCACCATGAGATGTTGCGTCTCTGGGAAAACATAGATTCCCACTGCTGTTGTGCCTGTAGATAGGGCGCCAAGGCACCGTGAAGAGCAGCAAGAGCTTTCAGGGCTGGGCCCTTCCTTGTGGGAGAAGGAGCTGGACGTTTGCCTTTTCGGAAAGAGGCTATGCCGCGGCCGAGAGCCATGAGATGTTGCGTCTCTGGGAAAGCACAGATCCCCACTGCTCTTCTGCCTGTAGATAGGGCGCCAAGGCACCGTGAAAAGCAGCAAGAGCTTTCAGGGCTGGACCCTTCCTTGTGGGAGAAGGAGCCGGACGTTTGCCTTTTCAGCAAGAGGCTCTGCCGCGGCCGAGCCCCATGAGATGTTGCGTCTCTGGGAAAGCACAGATCCCCACTGCTCTTCTGCCTGTATATAAGGCACCAAGGGTAGGTGAAGAGCAGCAAGAGCTTTCGGGGCTGGGCCCTTCCTTGTGGGAGAAGGAGCCGGACGTTTGCCTTTTTGGCAAGAGGCTCTGCCGTGGCCGAGCGCCATGAGATGTTGCGTCTCTGGGAAAGCACAGATCCCCACTGCTGTTGTGCCTGTAGATAAGGCACCAAGGGTAGGTGAAGAGCAGCAAGAGCTTTCAGGGCTGGGCCCTTCCTTGTGGGAGAAGGAGCCGGACGTTTGCCTTTTCGGCAAGAGGCTCTGCCGCGTCCGGGCGCCATGAGATGTTGCGTCTCTGGGAAAGCACAGATCCCCACTGCTGTTGTGCCTGTAGGTTGGGCACCAAGGCACCGTGAAGAGCAGCAAGAGCTTTCAGGGCTGGGCCCTTCCTTGTGGGAGAAGGAGCCGGACGTTTGCCTTTTCGGCAAGAGGCTCTGCCGCGGCCGAGCGCCATGAGATCTTGCGTCTCTGGGAAAGCACAGATCCCCAGTGCTGTTGTGCATGTAGGTAAGGCGCCAAGGCACCGTGAAGAGCAGCAAGAGCTTTGAGGGCTGGGCCCTTCCTTGTGGGAGAAGGAGCCGGATGTTTGCCTTTTCGGCAAGAGGCTCTGCCGCGGCCGAGATCCATGAGATGTTGCGTCTCTGGGAAAGCACAGATCCCCACTGCTGTTGTGCCTGTAGATAGGGCGCCAAGGCACCGTGAAGAGCAGCAAGAGCTTTCAGGGCTGGGCCCTTCCTTGTGGGGAGAAGGAGGCGGACGTTTGCTTTTTCGGCAAGAGGCTGTGCCGCGGCCGAGCCCCATGAGATGTTGCGTCTCTGGGAAAGCACAGATCCCCAGTGCTGTTGTGCCTGTAGATAGGGCGCCAAGGCACCGTGAAGGGCAGCAAGAGCTTTGAGGGCTGGGCCCTTCCTTGTGGGAGAAGGAGCCGGACGTTTGCCTTTTCGGCAAGAGGCTCTGTCGCGGCCGAGCGCCATGAGATGTTGCGTCTCTGGGAAAGCACAGATCCCCACTGCTCTTCTTCCTGTAGATAAGGCACCAAGGGTAGGTGAAGAGCAGCAAGAGCTTTGAGGGCTGGGCCCTTCCTTGTGGGAGAAGGAGCCGGACGTTTGCCCTTTTCGGCAAGAGGCTCTGCCGCGGCCGAGCACCATGAGATGTTGCGTCTCTGGGAAAGCACAGATCCCCACTGCTGTTGTGCCTGTAGATAGGGCACCAAGGCACCGTGAAGAGCAGCAAGAGCTTTGAGGGGCTGGGCCCTTTCTTGTGGAGAAGGAGCCGGATGTTTGCCTTTTCGGAAGAGGCTCTGCCGCGGCCGAGCACTATGAGATGTTGCGTCTCTGGGAAAGCACAGATCCCCAGTGCTGTTGTGCCTGTAGATAGGGCGCCAAGGCACCGTGAGGAGCAGCAAGAGCTTTCAGGGCTGGGCCCTTCCTTGTGGGAGAAGGAGCCGGACGTTTGCCTTTTCGGCAAGAGGCTCTGCCGCGGCCGAGCGCCATGAGATGTTGCGTCTCTGGGAAAGCACAGATCCCCAGTGCTGTTGTGCCTGTAGATAGGGCGCCAAGGCACCGTGAGGAGCAGCAAGAGCTTTCAGGGCTGGGCCCTTCCTTGTGGGAGAAGGAGCCGGACGTTTGCCTTTTCGGCAAGAGGGCTCTGCCGCGGCCCAGCACCATGAGATGTTGCGTCTCTGGGAAAACATAGATTCCCACTGCTGTTGTGCCTGTAGATAGGGCGCCAAGGCACCGTGAAGAGCAGCAAGAGCTTTCAGGGCTGGGCCCTTCCTTGTGGGAGAAGGAGCTGGACGTTTGCCTTTTCGGAAAGAGGCTATGCCGCGGCCGAGAGCCATGAGATGTTGCGTCTCTGGGAAAGCACAGATCCCCACTGCTCTTCTGCCTGTAGATAGGGCGCCAAGGCACCGTGAAAAGCAGCAAGAGCTTTCAGGGCTGGACCCTTCCTTGTGGGAGAAGGAGCCGGACGTTTGCCTTTTCAGCAAGAGGCTCTGCCGCGGCCGAGCCCCATGAGATGTTGCGTCTCTGGGAAAGCACAGATCCCCACTGCTCTTCTGCCTGTATATAAGGCACCAAGGGTAGGTGAAGAGCAGCAAGAGCTTTCGGGGCTGGGCCCTTCCTTGTGGGAGAAGGAGCCGGACGTTTGCCTTTTTGGCAAGAGGCTCTGCCGTGGCCGAGCGCCATGAGATGTTGCGTCTCTGGGAAAGCACAGATCCCCACTGTTGTGCCTGTAGATAAGGCACCAAGGGTAGGTGAAGAGCAGCAAGAGCTTTCAGGGCTGGGCCCTTCCTTGTGGGAGAAGGAGCCGGACGTTTGCCTTTTCGGCAAGAGGCTCTGCCGCGTCCGGGCGCCATGAGATGTTGCGTCTCTGGGAAAGCACAGATCCCCACTGCTGTTGTGCCTGTAGGTTGGGCACCAAGGCACCGTGAAGAGCAGCAAGAGCTTTCAGGGCTGGGCCCTTCCTTGTGGGAGAAGGAGCCGGACGTTTGCCTTTTCGGCAAGAGGCTCTGCCGCGGCCGAGCGCCATGAGATCTTGCGTCTCTGGGAAAGCACAGATCCCCAGTGCTGTTGTGCATGTAGGTAAGGCGCCAAGGCACCGTGAAGAGCAGCAAGAGCTTTGAGGGCTGGGCCCTTCCTTGTGGGAGAAGGAGCCGGATGTTTGCCTTTTCGGCAAGAGGCTCTGCCGCGGCCGAGATCCATGAGATGTTGCGTCTCTGGGAAAGCACAGATCCCCACTGCTGTTGTGCCTGTAGATAGGGCGCCAAGGCACCGTGAAGAGCAGCAAGAGCTTTCAGGGCTGGGCCCTTCCTTGTGGGAGAAGGAGGCGGACGTTTGCTTTTTCGGCAAGAGGCTGTGCCGCGGCCGAGCCCCATGAGATGTTGCGTCTCTGGGAAAGCACAGATCCCCAGTGCTGTTGTGCCTGTAGATAGGGCGCCAAGGCACCGTGAAGGGCAGCAAGAGCTTTGAGGGCTGGGCCCTTCCTTGTGGGAGAAGGAGCCGGACGTTTGCCTTTTCGGCAAGAGGCTCTGTCGCGGCCGAGCCCCATGAGATGTTGCGTCTCTGGGAAAGCACAGATCCCCACTGCTCTTCTTCCTGTAGATAAGGCACCAAGGGTAGGTGAAGAGCAGCAAGAGCTTTGAGGGCTGGGCCCTTCCTTGTGGGAGAAGGAGCCGGACGTTTGCCTTTTCGGCAAGAGGCTCTGCCGCGGCCGAGCACCATGAGATGTTGCGTCTCTGGGAAAGCACAGATCCCCACTGCTGTTGTGCCTGTAGATAGGGCACCAAGGCACCGTGAAGAGCAGCAAGAGCTTTGAGGGCTGGGCCCTTTCTTGTGGGAGAAGGAGCCGGATGTTTGCCTTTTCGGAAGAGGCTCTGCCGCGGCCGAGCACTATGAGATGTTGCGTCTCTGGGAAAGCACAGATCCCCACTGCTGTTTTGCCTGCAGATAGGGCGCCAAGGCACCGTGAAGAGCAGCAAGAGCTTTCAGGGCTGGGCCCTTCCTTGTGGGAGAAGGAGCCGGACGTTTGCCTTTTCAGCAAGAGGCTCTGCCGCGGCCGAGCCCCATGAGATGTTGCGTCTCTGGGAAAGCACAGATCCCCACTGCTCTTCTGCCTGTAGATAAGGCACCAAGGGTAGGTGAAGAGCAGCAAGAGCTTTCATGGCTGGGCCCTTCCTTGTGGGAGAAGGAGCCGGACGTTTGCCTTTTCGGCAAGAGGCTCTGCCGTGGCCGAGCGCCATGAGATGTTGCGTCTCTGGGAAAGCACAGATCCCCACTGCTGTTGTGCCTGTAGGTTGGGCACCAAGGCACCGTGAAGAGCAGCAAGAGCTTTCAGGGCTGGGCCCTTCCTTGTGGGAGAAGGAGCCGGACGTTTGCCTTTTCGGCAAGAGGCTCTGCCGCGGCCGAGCGCCATGAGATCTTGCGTCTCTGGGAAAGCACAGATCCCCAGTGCTGTTGTGCCTGTAGGTAAGGCACCAAGGCACCGTGAAGAGCAGCAAGAGCTTTGAGGGCTGGGCCCTTCCTTGTGGGAGAAGGAGCCGGATGTTTGCCTTTTCGGCAAGAGGCTCTGCCGCGGCCGAGATCCATGAGATGTTGCGTCTCTGGGAAAGCACAGATCCCCAGTGCTGTTGTGCCTGTAGATAGGGCGCCAAGGCACCGTGAAGGGCAGCAAGAGCTTTGAGGGCTGGGCCCTTCCTTGTGGGAGAAGGAGCCGGACGTTTGCCTTTTCGGCAAGAGGCTCTGTCGCGGCCGAGCCCCATGAGATGTTGCGTCTCTGGGAAAGCACAGATCCCCACTGCTCTTCTTCCTGTAGATAAGGCACCAAGGGTAGGTGAAGAGCAGCAAGAGCTTTGAGGGCTGGGCCCTTCCTTGTGGGAGAAGGAGCCGGACGTTTGCCTTTTCGGCAAGAGGCTCTGCCGCGGCCGAGATCCATGAGATGTTGGGTCTCTGGGAAAGCACAGATCCCCACTGCTGTTGTGCCTGTAGATAGGGCACCAAGGCACCGTGAAGAGCAGCAAGAGCTTTCAGGGCTGGGCCCTTTCTTGTGGGAGAAGGAGCCGGATGTTTGCCTTTTCGGAAGAGGCTCTGCCGCGGCCGAGCACTATGAGATGTTGCGTCTCTGGGAAAGCACAGATCCCCACTGCTGTTTTGCCTGCAGATAGGGCGCCAAGGCACCGTGAAGAGCAGCAAGAGCTTTCAGGGCTGGGCCCTTCCTTGTGGGAGAAGGAGCCGGACGTTTGCCTTTTCAGCAAGAGGCTCTGCCGCGGCCGAGCCCCATGAGATGTTGCGTCTCTGGGAAAGCACAGATCCCCACTGCTCTTCTGCCTGTAGATAAGGCACCAAGGGTAGGTGAAGAGCAGCAAGAGCTTTCATGGCTGGGCCCTTCCTTGTGGGAGAAGGAGCCGGACGTTTGCCTTTTCGGCAAGAGGCTCTGCCGCGGCCGAGCGCCATGAGATGTTGCGTCTCTGGGAAAGCACAGATCCCCAGTGCTGTTGTGCCTGTAGATAGGGCGCCAAGGCACCGTGAGGAGCAGCAAGAGCTTTCAGGGCTGGGCCCTTCCTTGTGGGAGAAGGAGCCGGACGTTTGCCTTTTCGGCAAGAGGCTCTGCCGCGGCCCAGCACCATGAGATGTTGCGTCTCTGGGAAAACATAGATTCCCACTGCTGTTGTGCCTGTAGATAGGGCACCAAGGCACCGTGAAGAGCAGCAAGAGCTTTGAGGGCTGGGCCCTTCCTTGTGGGAGAAGGAGCTGGACGTTTGCCTTTTCGGAAAGAGGCTATGCCGCGGCCGAGAGCCATGAGATGTTGCGTCTCTGGGAAAGCACAGATCCCCACTGCTCTTCTGCCTGTAGATAGGGCGCCAAGGCACCGTGAAGAGCAGCAAGAGCTTTCAGGGCTGGACCCTTCCTTGTGGGAGAAGGAGCCGGACGTTTGCCTTTTCAGCAAGAGGCTCTGCCGCGGCCGAGCCCCATGAGATGTTGCGTCTCTGGGAAAGCACAGATCCCCACTGCTGTTGTGCCTGTAGGTTGGGCACCAAGGCACCGTGAAGAGCAGCAAGAGCTTTCAGGGCTGGGCCCTTCCTTGTGGGAGAAGGAGCCGGACGTTTGCCTTTTCGGCAAGAGGCTCTGCCGCGGCCGAGCGCCATGAGATCTTGCGTCTCTGGGAAAGCACAGATCCCCAGTGCTGTTGTGCATGTAGGTAAGGCGCCAAGGCACCGTGAAGAGCAGCAAGAGCTTTGAGGGCTGGGCCCTTCCTTGTGGGAGAAGGAGCCGGATGTTTGCCTTTTCGGCAAGAGGCTCTGCCGCGGCCGAGATCCATGAGATGTTGCGTCTCTGGGAAAGCACAGATCCCCACTGCTGTTGTGCCTGTAGATAGGGCGCCAAGGCACCGTGAAGAGCAGCAAGAGCTTTCAGGGCTGGGCCCTTCCTTGTGGGAGAAGGAGGCGGACGTTTGCTTTTTCGGCAAGAGGCTGTGCCGCGGCCGAGCCCCATGAGATGTTGCGTCTCTGGGAAAGCACAGATCCCCAGTGCTGTTGTGCCTGTAGATAGGGCGCCAAGGCACCGTGAAGGGCAGCAAGAGCTTTGAGGGCTGGGCCCTTCCTTGTGGGAGAAGGAGCCGGACGTTTGCCTTTTCGGCAAGAGGCTCTGTCGCGGCCGAGCCCCATGAGATGTTGCGTCTCTGGGAAAGCACAGATCCCCACTGCTCTTCTTCCTGTAGATAAGGCACCAAGGGTAGGTGAAGAGCAGCAAGAGCTTTGAGGGCTGGGCCCTTCCTTGTGGGAGAAGAAGCCGGACGTTTGCCTTTTCGGCAAGAGGCTCTGCCGCGGCCGAGATCCATGAGATGTTGGGTCTCTGGGAAAGCACAGATCCCCACTGCTGTTGTGCCTGTAGATAGGGCACCAAGGCACCGTGAAGAGCAGCAAGAGCTTTCAGGGCTGGGCCCTTTCTTGTGGGAGAAGGAGCCGGATGTTTGCCTTTTCGGAAGAGGCTCTGCCGCGGCCGAGCACTATGAGATGTTGCGTCTCTGGGAAAGCACAGATCCCCACTGCTGTTTTGCCTGCAGATAGGGCGCCAAGGCACCGTGAAGAGCAGCAAGAGCTTTCAGGGCTGGGCCCTTCCTTGTGGGAGAAGGAGCCGGACGTTTGCCTTTTCAGCAAGAGGCTCTGCCGCGGCCGAGCCCCATGAGATGTTGCGTCTCTGGGAAAGCACAGATCCCCACTGCTCTTCTGCCTGTAGATAAGGCACCAAGGGTAGGTGAAGAGCAGCAAGAGCTTTCATGGCTGGGCCCTTCCTTGTGGGAGAAGGAGCCGGACGTTTGCCTTTTCGGCAAGAGGCTCTGCCGCGGCCGAGCGCCATGAGATGTTGCGTCTCTGGGAAAGCACAGATCCCCAGTGCTGTTGTGCCTGTAGATAGGGCGCCAAGGCACCGTGAAGGGCAGCAAGAGCTTTCAGGGCTGGGCCCTTCCTTGTGGGAGAAGGAGCCGGACGTTTGCCTTTTCGGCAAGAGGCTCTGCCGCGGCCCAGCACCATGAGATGTTGCGTCTCTGGGAAAACATAGATTCCCACTGCTGTTGTGCCTGTAGATAGGGCACCAAGGCACCGTGAAGAGCAGCAAGAGCTTTGAGGGCTGGGCCCTTCCTTGTGGGAGAAGGAGCCGGACGTTTGCCTTTTCGGAAAGAGGCTATGCCGCGGCCGAGAGCCATGAGATGTTGCGTCTCTGGGAAAGCACAGATCCCCACTGCTCTTCTGCCTGTAGATAGGGCGCCAAGGCACCGTGAAGAGCAGCAAGAGCTTTCAGGGCTGGACCCTTCCTTGTGGGAGAAGGAGCCGGACGTTTGCCTTTTCGGCAAGAGGCTCTGCCGCGGCCGAGCGCCATGAGATGTTGCGTCTCTGGGAAAGCACAGATCCCCACTGCCGTTGTGCCTGTAGATAGGGTGCCAAGGGTAGGTGAAGAGAAGCAAGAATTTTGAGGGTTGGGCCCTTCCTTGTGGGAGAAGGAGCCGGACGTTTGCCTTTTTGGCAAGAGGCTCTGCCGCGGCCGAGCGCCATTAGATGTTGCGTCTCTGGGAAAGCACAGATCCGCACTGTTGTTGTGCCTGTAGATAGGGCGCCAAGGCACCGTGAAGAGCAGCAAGAGCTTTGAGGGCTGGGCCCTTCCTTGTGGGAGAAGGAGCCGGACGTTTACCTTTTCGGCAAGAGGCTCTGCCGCGGCCAAGCCCCATGAGATGTTGCGTCTCTGGGAAAGCACAGATCCCCACTGCTCTTCTGCCTGTAGATAAGGCACCAAGGGTAGGTGAAGAGCAGCAAGAGCTTTCGGGGCTGGGCCCTTCCTTGTGGGAGAAGGAGCCGGACGTTTGCCTTTTCGGCAAGAGGCTCTGCCGCGGCCGAGCCCCATGAGATGTTGCGTCTCTGGGAAAGCACAGATCCCCACTGCTGTTGTGCCTGTAGATAAGGCACCAAGGGTAGGTGAAGAGCAGCAAGAGCTTTCAGGGCTGGGCCCTTCCTTGTGGGAGAAGGAGCCGGACGTTTGCCTTTTCGGCAAGAGGCTCTGCCGCGGCCGAGCCCCATGAGATCTTGCGTCTCTGGGAAAGCACAGATCCCCAGTGCTGTTGTGCATGTAGATAGGGCGCCAAGGCACCGTGAAGGGCAGCAAGAGCTTTCAGGGCTGGGCCCTTCCTTGTGGGAGAGGGAGCCGGACGTTTGACTTTTCGGCAAGAGGCTCTGTCGCGGCCGAGCGCCATGAGATGTTGCGTCTCTGGGAAAGCACAGATCCCCAGTGCTGTTGTGCCTGTAGATAGGGCGCCAAGGCACCGTGAAGGGCAGCAAGAGCTTTCAGGGCTGGGCCCTTCCTTGTGGGAGAGGGAGCCGGACGTTTGACTTTTCGGCAAGAGGCTCTGTCGCGGCCGAGCCCCATGAGATGTTGAGTCTCTGGGAAAGCACAGATCCCCACTGCTCTTCTTCCTGTAGATAAGGCACCAAGGGTAGGTGAAGAGCAGCAAGAGCTTTGAGGGCTGGGCCCTTCCTTGTGGGAGAAGGAGCCGGACGTTTGCCTTTTCGGCAAGAGGCTCTGCCGCGGCCGAGATCCATGAGATGTTGGGTCTCTGGGAAAGCACAGATCCCCACTGCTGTTGTGCCTGTAGATAGGGCACCAAGGCACCGTGAAGAGCAGCAAGAGCTTTCAGGGCTGGGCCCTTTCTTGTGGGAGAAGGAGCCGGATGTTTGCCTTTTCGGAAGAGGCTCTGCCGCGGCCGAGCACTATGAGATGTTGCGTCTCTGGGAAAGCACAGATCCCCACTGCTCTTCTTCCTGTAGATAAGGCACCAAGGGTAGGTGAAGAGCAGCAAGAGCTTTCGGGGCTGGGCCCTTCCTTGTGGGAGAAGGAGCCGGACGTTTGCCTTTTCGGCAAGAGGCTCTGCCACGGCCGAGCGCCATGAGATGTTGCGTCTCTGGGAAAGCACAGATCCCCAGTGCTCTTCTGGCTGTCGATAATGCACCAAGGGTAGGTGAATGGCAGCAAGAGCTTTGAGGGCTGGGCCCTTCCTTGTGGGAGAAGGAGCCGGACGTTTGCCTTTTCGGCAAGAGGCTCTGCCGCGGCCGAGCACCATGAGATGTTGCGTCTCTGGGAAAGCACAGATCCCCACTGCTGTTGTGCCTGTAGATAGGGCGCCAAGGCACCGTGAAGAGCAGCAAGAGCTTTGAGGGCTGGGCCCTTCCTTGTGAGAGAAGGAGCTAGAAGTTTGCCTTTTTAGCAAGAGGCTATGCCAGGGCCGAGAGCCATGAGATGTTGCGTCTCTGGGAAAGCACAGATCCCCACTGCTGTTGTGCCTGTAGATAGGGCGCCAAGGGTAGGTGAAGAGCAGCAAGAGCTTTGAGGGCTGGGCCCTTCCTTGTGGGAGAAGGAGCCGGACGTTTGCCTTTTCGGCAAGAGGCTCTGCCGCGGCCGAGCGCCATGAGATCTTGCGTCTCTGGGAAAGCACAGATCCCCACTGCTGTTGTGCCTGTAGATAGGGCGCCAAGGCACCGTGAAGAGCAGCAAGAGCTTTCAGGGCTGGGACCTTCCTTGTGAGAGAAGGAGCCGGACGTTTGCCTTTTCGGCAAGAGGCTCTGCCGCGGCCGAGCGCCATGAGATGTTGCGTCTCTGGGAAAGCACAGATCCCCACTGCTGTTGTGCCTGTAGATAGGGCGCCAAGGCACCGTGAAGAGCAGCAAGAGCTTTCAGGGCTGGGCCCTTCCTTGTGGGAGAAGGAGCTGGACGTTTGCCTTTTCGGCAAGAGGCTCTGCCGCGGCCGAGCGCCATGAGATGTTGCGTCTCTGGGAAAGCACAGATCCCCACTGCTGTTGTGCCTGTAGATAGGGCGCCAAGGCACCGTGAAGAGCAGCAAGAGCTTTCAGGGCTGGGCCCTTTCTTGTGGGAGAAGGAGCCGGACGTTTACCTTTTCGGCAAGAGGCTCTGCCGCGGCCAAGCCCCATGAGATGTTGCGTCTCTGGGAAAGCACAGATCCCCACTGCTCTTCTGCCTGTAGATAAGGCACCAAGGGTAGGTGAAGAGCAGCAAGAGCTTTCGGGGCTGGGCCCTTCCTTGTGGGAGAAGGAGCCGGACGTTTGCCTTTTCGGCAAGAGGCTCTGCCGCGGCCGAGCCCCATGAGATGTTGCGTCTCTGGGAAAGCACAGATCCCCACTGCTGTTGTGCCTGTAGATAAGGCACCAAGGGTAGGTGAAGAGCAGCAAGAGCTTTCAGGGCTGGGCCCTTCCTTGTGGGAGAAGGAGCCGGACGTTTGCCTTTTCGGCAAGAGGCTCTGCCGCGGCCGAGCCCCATGAGATCTTGCGTCTCTGGGAAAGCACAGATCCCCAGTGCTCTTCTGGCTGTCGATAATGCACCAAGGGTAGGTGAATGGCAGCAAGAGCTTTGAGGGCTGGGCCCTTCCTTGTGGGAGAAGGAGCCGGACGTTTGCCTTTTCGGCAAGAGGCTCTGCCGCGGCCGAGCACTATGAGATGTTGCGTCTCTGGGAAAGCACAGATCCCCACTGCTCTTCTTCCTGTAGATAAGGCACCAAGGGTAGGTGAAGAGCAGCAAGAGCTTTCGGGGCTGGGCCCTTCCTTGTGGGAGAAGGAGCCGGACGTTTGCCTTTTCGGCAAGAGGCTCTGCCGCGGCCGAGCGCCATGAGATGTTGCGTCTCTGGGAAAGCACAGATCCCCAGTGCTCTTCTGGCTGTCGATAATGCACCAAGGGTAGGTGAATGGCAGCAAGAGCTTTGAGGGCTGGGCCCTTCCTTGTGGGAGAAGGAGCCGGACGTTTGCCTTTTCGGCAAGAGGCTCTGCCGCGGCCGAGCACCATGAGATGTTGCGTCTCTGGGAAAGCACAGATCCCCACTGCTGTTGTGCCTGTAGATAGGGCGCCAAGGCACCGTGAAGAGCAGCAAGAGCTTTGAGGGCTGGGCCCTTCCTTGTGAGAGAAGGAGCTAGAAGTTTGCCTTTTTAGCAAGAGGCTATGCCAGGGCCGAGAGCCATGAGATGTTGCGTCTCTGGGAAAGCACAGATCCCCACTGCTGTTGTGCCTGTAGATAGGGCGCCAAGGGTAGGTGAAGAGCAGCAAGAGCTTTGAGGGCTGGGCCCTTCCTTGTGGGAGAAGGAGCCGGACGTTTGCCTTTTCGGCAAGAGGCTCTGCCGCGGCCGAGCGCCATGAGATCTTGCGTCTCTGGGAAAGCACAGATCCCCACTGCTGTTGTGCCTGTAGATAGGGCGCCAAGGCACCGTGAAGAGCAGCAAGAGCTTTCAGGGCTGGGCCCTTCCTTGTGGGAGAAGGAGCCGGACGTTTGCCTTTTCGGCAAGAGGCTCTGCCGCGGCCGAGCGCCATGAGATCTTGCGTCTCTGGGAAAGCACAGATCCCCACTGCTGTTGTGCCTGTAGATAGGGCGCCAAGGCACCGTGAAGAGCAGCAAGAGCTTTCAGGGCTGGGCCCTTCCTTGTGGGAGAAGGAGCTGGACGTTTGCCTTTTCGGCAAGAGGCTCTGCCGCGGCCGAGCGCCATGAGATGTTGCGTCTCTGGGAAAGCACAGATCCCCAGTGCTGTTGTGCCTGTAGATAGGGCGCCAAGGCACCGTGAAGAGCAGCAAGAGCTTTCAGGGCTGGGCCCTTCCTTGTGGGAGAAGGAGCCGGACGTTTGCCTTTTCAGCAAGAGGCTCTGCCGCGGCCGAGCGCCATGAGATGTTGCGTCTCTGGGAAAGCACAGATCCCCACTGCTCTTCTGCCTGTAGATAAGGCACCAAGGGTAGGTGAAGAGCAGCAAGAGCTTTGAGGGCTGGGCCCTGCCTTGTGGGAGAAGGAGCCGGACGTTTGCCTTTTCGGCAAGAGGCTCTGCCGCGGCCGAGCGCCATGAGATGTTGCGTCTCTGGGAAAGCACAGATCCCCAGTGCTCTTGTGCCTGTAGGTAGGGCACCAAGGCACCGTGAAGAGCAGCAAGAGCTTTCAGGGCTGGGCCCTTCCTTGTGGGAGAAGGAGCCGGACGTTTGCCTTTTCGGCAAGAGGCTCTGCCGCGGCCGAAAGCCATGAGATGTTGCGTCACTGGGAAAGCACAGATCCCCAGTGCTGTTGTGCCTGGAGATAGGGTGCCAAGGCACCGTGAATGGCAGCAAGAGCTTTCAGGGCTGGGCCCTTCCTTGTGGGAGAAGGAGCTGGACGTTTGCCTTTTCGGCAAGAGGCTCTGCCGCGGCCGAGCGCCATGAGATGTTGCGTCTCTGGGAAAGCACAGATCCCCACTGCTGTTGTGCCTGTAGATAGGGCGCCAAGGCACCGTGAAGAGCAGCAAGAGCTTTCAGGGCTGGGCCCTTCCTTGTGGGAGAAGGAGCCGGACGTTTGCCTTTTCGGCAAGAGGCTCTGCCGCGGCCGAGCCCCATGAGATCTTGCGTCTCTGGGAAAGCACAGATCCCCAGTGCTCTTCTGGCTGTCGATAATGCACCAAGGGTAGGTGAATGGCAGCAAGAGCTTTGAGGGCTGGGCCCTTCCTTGTGGGAGAAGGAGCCGGACGTTTGCCTTTTCGGCAAGAGGCTCTGCCGCGGCCGAGCACTATGAGATGTTGCGTCTCTGGGAAAGCACAGATCCCCACTGCTCTTCTTCCTGTAGATAAGGCACCAAGGGTAGGTGAAGAGCAGCAAGAGCTTTCGGGGCTGGGCCCTTCCTTGTGGGAGAAGGAGCCGGACGTTTGCCTTTTCGGCAAGAGGCTCTGCCGCGGCCGAGCGCCATGAGATGTTGCGTCTCTGGGAAAGCACAGATCCCCAGTGCTCTTCTGGCTGTCGATAATGCACCAAGGGTAGGTGAATGGCAGCAAGAGCTTTGAGGGCTGGGCCCTTCCTTGTGGGAGAAGGAGCCGGACGTTTGCCTTTTCGGCAAGAGGCTCTGCCGCGGCCGAGCACCATGAGATGTTGCGTCTCTGGGAAAGCACAGATCCCCACTGCTGTTGTGCCTGTAGATAGGGCGCCAAGGCACCGTGAAGAGCAGCAAGAGCTTTGAGGGCTGGGCCCTTCCTTGTGAGAGAAGGAGCTAGAAGTTTGCCTTTTTAGCAAGAGGCTATGCCAGGGCCGAGAGCCATGAGATGTTGCGTCTCTGGGAAAGCACAGATCCCCACTGCTGTTGTGCCTGTAGATAGGGCGCCAAGGGTAGGTGAAGAGCAGCAAGAGCTTTGAGGGCTGGGCCCTTCCTTGTGGGAGAAGGAGCCGGACGTTTGCCTTTTCGGCAAGAGGCTCTGCCGCGGCCGAGCGCCATGAGATCTTGCGTCTCTGGGAAAGCACAGATCCCCACTGCTGTTGTGCCTGTAGATAGGGCGCCAAGGCACCGTGAAGAGCAGCAAGAGCTTTCAGGGCTGGGCCCTTCCTTGTGAGAGAAGGAGCCGGACGTTTGCCTTTTCGGCAAGAGGCTCTGCCGCGGCCGAGCCCCATGAGATCTTGCGTCTCTGGGAAAGCACAGATCCCCACTGCTGTTGTGCCTGTAGATAGGGCGCCAAGGCACCGTGAAGAGCAGCAAGAGCTTTCAGGGCTGGGCCCTTCCTTGTGGGAGAAGGAGCTGGACGTTTGCCTTTTCGGCAAGAGGCTCTGCCGCGGCCGAGCGCCATGAGATGTTGCGTCTCTGGGAAAGCACAGATCCCCAGTGCTGTTGTGCCTGTAGATAGGGCGCCAAGGCACCGTGAAGAGCAGCAAGAGCTTTCAGGGCTGGGCCCTTTCTTGTGGGAGAAGGAGCCGGACGTTTGCCTTTTCAGCAAGAGGCTCTGCCGCGGCCGAGCGCCATGAGATGTTGCGTCTCTGGGAAAGCACAGATCCCCACTGCTCTTCTGCCTGTAGATAAGGCACCAAGGGTAGGTGAAGAGCAGCAAGAGCTTTGAGGGCTGGGCCCTGCCTTGTGGGAGAAGGAGCCGGACGTTTGCCTTTTCGGCAAGAGGCTCTGCCGCGGCCGAGCGCCATGAGATGTTGCGTCTCTGGGAAAGCACAGATCCCCAGTGCTCTTGTGCCTGTAGGTAGGGCACCAAGGCACCGTGAAGAGCAGCAAGAGCTTTCAGGGCTGGGCCCTTCCTTGTGGGAGAAGGAGCCGGACGTTTGCCTTTTCGGCAAGAGGCTCTGCCGCGGCCGAAAGCCATGAGATGTTGCGTCACTGGGAAAGCACAGATCCCCAGTGCTGTTGTGCCTGGAGATAGGGTGCCAAGGCACCGTGAATGGCAGCAAGAGCTTTCAGGGCTGGGCCCTTCCTTGTGGGAGAAGGAGCCGGACGTTTGCCTTTTCGGCAAGAGGCTCTGCCGCGGACGAGCGCCATGAGATGTTGCGTCTCTGGGAAAGCACAGATCCCCACTGCTGTTGACCCTGTAGATAGGGCGCCAAGGCACCGTGAATGGCAGCAAGAGCTTTCAGGGCTGGGCCCTTCCTTGTGGGAGAAGGATCCGGACGTTTGCCTTTTCGGCAAGAGGCTCTGCCGCGGCCGAGTGCCATGAGATGTTGCGTCTCTGGGAAAGCACAGATCCCCACTGCTGTTGTGCCTGTAGATAGGGCGCAAAGGCACCGTGAAGAGCAGCAAGAGCTTTCAGGGCTGGGCCCTTCCTTGTGAGAGAAGGAGCCAGAACTTTGCCTTTTCAGCAAGAGGCTCTGCGGCGGCCGAGCGCCATGAGATGTTGCGTCTCTGGGAAAGCACACATCCTCACTGCTGTTGTGCCTGTAGATAGGGCGCCAAGGCACCGTGAAGAGCAGCAAGAGCTTTCATGGCTGGGCCCTTCCTTGTGGGAGAAGGAGCCGGACGTTTGCCTTTTCGGCAAGAGGCTCTGCCGCGGCCGAAAGCCATGAGATGTTGCGTCTCTGGGAAAGCACAGATCCCCACTGCTCTTCTGGCTGTCGATAATGCACCAAGGGTAGGTGAATGGCAGCAAGAGCTTTGAGGGCTGGGCCCTTCCTTGTGGGAGAAGGAGCCGGACGTTTGCCTTTTCGGCAAGAGGCTCTGCCGCGGCCGAGCACCATGAGATGTTGCGTCTCTGGGAAAGCACAGATCCCCACTGCTGTTGTGCCTGTAGATAGGGCGCCAAGGCACCGTGAAGAGCAGCAAGATCTTTGAGGGCTGGGCCCTTCCTTGTGGGAGAAGGAGCCGGACGTTTACCTTTTCGGCAAGAGGCTCTGCCGCGGCCAAGCCCCATGAGATGTTGCGTCTCTGGGAAAGCACAGATCCCCACTGCTCTTCTGCCTGTAGATAAGGCACCAAGGGTATGTGAAGAGCAGCAAGAGCTTTCAGGGCTGGGCCCTTCCTTGTGGGAGAAGGAGCCGGACGTTTGCCTTTTCGGCAAGAGGCTCTGCCGCGGCCGAGCCCCATGAGATCTTGCGTCTCTGGGAAAGCACAGATCCCCACTGCTGTTGTGCCTGTAGATAAGGCACCAAGGGTAGGTGAAGAGCAGCAAGAGCTTTCAGGGCTGGGCCCTTCCTTGTGGGAGAAGGAGCCGGACGTTTGCCTTTTCGGCAAGAGGCTCTGCCGCGGCCGAGCCCCATGAGATCTTGCGTCTCTGGGAAAGCACAGATCCCCAGTGCTCTTCTGGCTGTCGATAATGCACCAAGGGTAGGTGAATGGCAGCAAGAGCTTTGAGGGCTGGGCCCTTCCTTGTGGGAGAAGGAGCCGGACGTTTGCCTTTTCGGCAAGAGGCTCTGCCGCGGCCGAGCACTATGAGATGTTGCGTCTCTGGGAAAGCACAGATCCCCACTGCTCTTCTTCCTGTAGATAAGGCACCAAGGGTAGGTGAAGAGCAGCAAGAGCTTTCGGGGCTGGGCCCTTCCTTGTGGGAGAAGGAGCCGGACGTTTGCCTTTTCGGCAAGAGGCTCTGCCGCGGCCGAGCGCCATGAGATGTTGCGTCTCTGGGAAAGCACAGATCCCCAGTGCTCTTCTGGCTGTCGATAATGCACCAAGGGTAGGTGAATGGCAGCAAGAGCTTTGAGGGCTGGGCCCTTCCTTGTGGGAGAAGGAGCCGGACGTTTGCCTTTTCGGCAAGAGGCTCTGCCGCGGCCGAGCACCATGAGATGTTGCGTCTCTGGGAAAGCACAGATCCCCACTGCTGTTGTGCCTGTAGATAGGGCGCCAAGGCACCGTGAAGAGCAGCAAGAGCTTTGAGGGCTGGGCCCTTCCTTGTGAGAGAAGGAGCTAGAAGTTTGCCTTTTTAGCAAGAGGCTATGCCAGGGCCGAGAGCCATGAGATGTTGCGTCTCTGGGAAAGCACAGATCCCCACTGCTGTTGTGCCTGTAGATAGGGCGCCAAGGGTAGGTGAAGAGCAGCAAGAGCTTTGAGGGCTGGGCCCTTCCTTGTGGGAGAAGGAGCCGGACGTTTGCCTTTTCGGCAAGAGGCTCTGCCGCGGCCGAGCGCCATGAGATCTTGCGTCTCTGGGAAAGCACAGATCCCCACTGCTGTTGTGCCTGTAGATAGGGCGCCAAGGCACCGTGAAGAGCAGCAAGAGCTTTCAGGGCTGGGCCCTTCCTTGTGGGAGAAGGAGCCGGACGTTTGCCTTTTCGGCAAGAGGCTCTGCCGCGGCCGAGCGCCATGAGATCTTGCGTCTCTGGGAAAGCACAGATCCCCACTGCTGTTGTGCCTGTAGATAGGGCGCCAAGGCACCGTGAAGAGCAGCAAGAGCTTTCAGGGCTGGGCCCTTCCTTGTGGGAGAAGGAGCTGGACGTTTGCCTTTTCGGCAAGAGGCTCTGCCGCGGCCGAGCGCCATGAGATGTTGCGTCTCTGGGAAAGCACAGATCCCCAGTGCTGTTGTGCCTGTAGATAGGGCGCCAAGGCACCGTGAAGAGCAGCAAGAGCTTTCAGGGCTGGGCCCTTCCTTGTGGGAGAAGGAGCCGGACGTTTGCCTTTTCAGCAAGAGGCTCTGCCGCGGCCGAGCGCCATGAGATGTTGCGTCTCTGGGAAAGCACAGATCCCCACTGCTCTTCTGCCTGTAGATAAGGCACCAAGGGTAGGTGAAGAGCAGCAAGAGCTTTGAGGGCTGGGCCCTGCCTTGTGGGAGAAGGAGCCGGACGTTTGCCTTTTCGGCAAGAGGCTCTGCCGCGGCCGAGCGCCATGAGATGTTGCGTCTCTGGGAAAGCACAGATCCCCAGTGCTCTTGTGCCTGTAGGTAGGGCACCAAGGCACCGTGAAGAGCAGCAAGAGCTTTCAGGGCTGGGCCCTTCCTTGTGGGAGAAGGAGCCGGACGTTTGCCTTTTCGGCAAGAGGCTCTGCCGCGGCCGAAAGCCATGAGATGTTGCGTCACTGGGAAAGCACAGATCCCCAGTGCTGTTGTGCCTGGAGATAGGGTGCCAAGGCACCGTGAATGGCAGCAAGAGCTTTCAGGGCTGGGCCCTTCCTTGTGGGAGAAGGAGCTGGACGTTTGCCTTTTCGGCAAGAGGCTCTGCCGCGGCCGAGCGCCATGAGATGTTGCGTCTCTGGGAAAGCACAGATCCCCACTGCTGTTGTGCCTGTAGATAGGGCGCCAAGGCACCGTGAAGAGCAGCAAGAGCTTTCAGGGCTGGGCCCTTCCTTGTGGGAGAAGGAGCCGGACGTTTGCCTTTTCGGCAAGAGGCTCTGCCGCGGCCGAGCCCCATGAGATCTTGCGTCTCTGGGAAAGCACAGATCCCCAGTGCTCTTCTGGCTGTCGATAATGCACCAAGGGTAGGTGAATGGCAGCAAGAGCTTTGAGGGCTGGGCCCTTCCTTGTGGGAGAAGGAGCCGGACGTTTGCCTTTTCGGCAAGAGGCTCTGCCGCGGCCGAGCACTATGAGATGTTGCGTCTCTGGGAAAGCACAGATCCCCACTGCTCTTCTTCCTGTAGATAAGGCACCAAGGGTAGGTGAAGAGCAGCAAGAGCTTTCGGGGCTGGGCCCTTCCTTGTGGGAGAAGGAGCCGGACGTTTGCCTTTTCGGCAAGAGGCTCTGCCGCGGCCGAGCGCCATGAGATGTTGCGTCTCTGGGAAAGCACAGATCCCCAGTGCTCTTCTGGCTGTCGATAATGCACCAAGGGTAGGTGAATGGCAGCAAGAGCTTTGAGGGCTGGGCCCTTCCTTGTGGGAGAAGGAGCCGGACGTTTGCCTTTTCGGCAAGAGGCTCTGCCGCGGCCGAGCACCATGAGATGTTGCGTCTCTGGGAAAGCACAGATCCCCACTGCTGTTGTGCCTGTAGATAGGGCGCCAAGGCACCGTGAAGAGCAGCAAGAGCTTTGAGGGCTGGGCCCTTCCTTGTGAGAGAAGGAGCTAGAAGTTTGCCTTTTTAGCAAGAGGCTATGCCAGGGCCGAGAGCCATGAGATGTTGCGTCTCTGGGAAAGCACAGATCCCCACTGCTGTTGTGCCTGTAGATAGGGCGCCAAGGGTAGGTGAAGAGCAGCAAGAGCTTTGAGGGCTGGGCCCTTCCTTGTGGGAGAAGGAGCCGGACGTTTGCCTTTTCGGCAAGAGGCTCTGCCGCGGCCGAGCGCCATGAGATCTTGCGTCTCTGGGAAAGCACAGATCCCCACTGCTGTTGTGCCTGTAGATAGGGCGCCAAGGCACCGTGAAGAGCAGCAAGAGCTTTCAGGGCTGGGCCCTTCCTTGTGAGAGAAGGAGCCGGACGTTTGCCTTTTCGGCAAGAGGCTCTGCCGCGGCCGAGCGCCATGAGATCTTGCGTCTCTGGGAAAGCACAGATCCCCACTGCTGTTGTGCCTGTAGATAGGGCGCCAAGGCACCGTGAAGAGCAGCAAGAGCTTTCAGGGCTGGGCCCTTCCTTGTGGGAGAAGGAGCTGGACGTTTGCCTTTTTAGCAAGAGGCTCTGCCGCGGCCGAGCGCCATGAGATGTTGCGTCTCTGGGAAAGCACAGATCCCCAGTGCTGTTGTGCCTGTAGATAGGGCGCCAAGGCACCGTGAAGAGCAGCAAGAGCTTTCAGGGCTGGGCCCTTTCTTGTGGGAGAAGGAGCCGGACGTTTGCCTTTTCAGCAAGAGGCTCTGCCGCGGCCGAGCGCCATGAGATGTTGCGTCTCTGGGAAAGCACAGATCCCCACTGCTCTTCTGCCTGTAGATAAGGCACCAAGGGTAGGTGAAGAGCAGCAAGAGCTTTGAGGGCTGGGCCCTGCCTTGTGGGAGAAGGAGCCGGACGTTTGCCTTTTCGGCAAGAGGCTCTGCCGCGGCCGAGCGCCATGAGATGTTGCGTCTCTGGGAAAGCACAGATCCCCAGTGCTCTTGTGCCTGTAGGTAGGGCACCAAGGCACCGTGAAGAGCAGCAAGAGCTTTCAGGGCTGGGCCCTTCCTTGTGGGAGAAGGAGCCGGACGTTTGCCTTTTCGGCAAGAGGCTCTGCCGCGGCCGAAAGCCATGAGATGTTGCGTCACTGGGAAAGCACAGATCCCCAGTGCTGTTGTGCCTGGAGATAGGGTGCCAAGGCACCGTGAATGGCAGCAAGAGCTTTCAGGGCTGGGCCCTTCCTTGTGGGAGAAGGAGCCGGACGTTTGCCTTTTCGGCAAGAGGCTCTGCCGCGGACGAGCGCCATGAGATGTTGCGTCTCTGGGAAAGCACAGATCCCCACTGCTGTTGACCCTGTAGATAGGGCGCCAAGGCACCGTGAATGGCAGCAAGAGCTTTCAGGGCTGGGCCCTTCCTTGTGGGAGAAGGATCCGGACGTTTGCCTTTTCGGCAAGAGGCTCTGCCGCGGCCGAGTGCCATGAGATGTTGCGTCTCTGGGAAAGCACAGATCCCCACTGCTGTTGTGCCTGTAGATAGGGCGCAAAGGCACCGTGAAGAGCAGCAAGAGCTTTCAGGGCTGGGCCCTTCCTTGTGAGAGAAGGAGCCAGAACTTTGCCTTTTCAGCAAGAGGCTCTGCGGCGGCCGAGCGCCATGAGATGTTGCGTCTCTGGGAAAGCACACATCCTCACTGCTGTTGTGCCTGTAGATAGGGCGCCAAGGCACCGTGAAGAGCAGCAAGAGCTTTCATGGCTGGGCCCTTCCTTGTGGGAGAAGGAGCCGGACGTTTGCCTTTTCGGCAAGAGGCTCTGCCGCGGCCGAAAGCCATGAGATGTTGCGTCTCTGGGAAAGCACAGATCCCCACTGCTCTTCTGGCTGTCGATAATGCACCAAGGGTAGGTGAATGGCAGCAAGAGCTTTGAGGGCTGGGCCCTTCCTTGTGGGAGAAGGAGCCGGACGTTTGCCTTTTCGGCAAGAGGCTCTGCCGCGGCCGAGCACCATGAGATGTTGCGTCTCTGGGAAAGCACAGATCCCCACTGCTGTTGTGCCTGTAGATAGGGCGCCAAGGCACCGTGAAGAGCAGCAAGATCTTTGAGGGCTGGGCCCTTCCTTGTGGGAGAAGGAGCCGGACGTTTACCTTTTCGGCAAGAGGCTCTGCCGCGGCCAAGCCCCATGAGATGTTGCGTCTCTGGGAAAGCACAGATCCCCACTGCTCTTCTGCCTGTAGATAAGGCACCAAGGGTATGTGAAGAGCAGCAAGAGCTTTCAGGGCTGGGCCCTTCCTTGTGGGAGAAGGAGCCGGACGTTTGCCTTTTCGGCAAGAGGCTCTGCCGCGGCCGAGCCCCATGAGATCTTGCGTCTCTGGGAAAGCACAGATCCCCAGTGCTGTTGTGCATGTAGGTAAGGCGCCAAGGCACCGTGAAGAGCAGCAAGAGCTTTGAGGGCTGGGCCCTTCCTTGTGGGAGAAGGAGCCGGACGTTTGCCTTTTCGGCAAGAGGCTCTGCCGCGGCCGAGATCCATGAGATGTTGCGTCTCTGGGAAAGCACAGATCCCCACTGCTGTTGTGCCTGTAGATAGGGCGCCAAGGCACCGTGAAGAGCAGCAAGAGCTTTCAGGGCTGGGCCCTTCCTTGTGGGAGAAGGAGGCGGACGTTTGCTTTTTCGGCAAGAGGCTGTGCCGCGGCCGAGCCCCATGAGATGTTGCGTCTCTGGGAAAGCACAGATCCCCAGTGCTGTTGTGCCTGTAGATAGGGCGCCAAGGCACCGTGAAGGGCAGCAAGAGCTTTCAGGGCTGGGCCCTTCCTTGTGGGAGAGGGAGCCGGACGTTTGACTTTTCGGCAAGAGGCTCTGTCGCGGCCGAGCCCCATGAGATGTTGCGTCTCTGGGAAAGCACAGATCCCCACTGCTCTTCTTCCTGTAGATAAGGCACCAAGGGTAGGTGAAGAGCAGCAAGAGCTTTGAGGGCTGGGCCCTTCCTTGTGGGAGAAGGAGCCGGACGTTTGCCTTTTCGGCAAGAGGCTCTGCCGCGGCCGAGATCCATGAGATGTTGGGTCTCTGGGAAAGCACAGATCCCCACTGCTGTTGTGCCTGTAGATAGGGCACCAAGGCACCGTGAAGAGCAGCAAGAGCTTTCAGGGCTGGGCCCTTTCTTGTGGGAGAAGGAGCCGGACGTTTGCCTTTTCGGAAGAGGCTCTGCCGCGGCCGAGCACTATGAGATGTTGCGTCTCTGGGAAAGCACAGATCCCCACTGCTCTTCTTCCTGTAGATAAGGCACCAAGGGTAGGTGAAGAGCAGCAAGAGCTTTCGGGGCTGGGCCCTTCCTTGTGGGAGAAGGAGCCGGACGTTTGCCTTTTCGGCAAGAGGCTCTGCCGCGGCCGAGCGCCATGAGATGTTGCGTCTCTGGGAAAGCACAGATCCCCAGTGGTCTTCTGGCTGTCGATAATGCACCAAGGGTAGGTGAATGGCAGCAAGAGCTTTGAGGGCTGGGCCCTTCCTTGTGGGAGAAGGAGCCGGACGTTTGCCTTTTCGGCAAGAGGCTCTGCCGCGGCCGAGCACCATGAGATGTTGCGTCTCTGGGGAAAGCACAGATCCCCACTGCTGTTGTGCCTGTAGATAGGGCGCCAAGGCACCGTGAAGAGCAGCAAGAGCTTTGAGGGCTGGGCCTTCCTTGTGAGAGAATGAGCTAGAAGTTTGCCTTTTTAGCAAGAGGCTATGCCAGGGCCGAGAGCCATGAGACGTTGCGTCTCTGGGAAAGCACAGATCCCCACTGCTGTTGTGCCTGTCGATAGGGCGCCAAGGGTAGGTGAATGGCAGCAAGAGCTTTGAGGGCTGGGCCCTTCCTTGTGGGAGAAGGAGCCGGACGTTTGCCTTTTCGGCAAGAGGCTCTGCCGCGGCCGAGCGCCATGAGATCTTGCGTCTCCTGGGAAGCACAGATCCCCACTGCTGTTGTGCCTGTAGATAGGGCGCCAAGGCACCGTGAAGAGCAGCAAGAGCTTTCAGGGCTGGGCCCTTCCTTGTGAGAGAAGGGAGCCGGACGTTTGCCTTTTCGGCAAGAGGCTCTGCCGCGGCCGAGCGCCATGAGATGTTGCGTCTCTGGGAAAGCACAGATCCCCACTGCTGTTGTGCCTGTAGATAGGGCGCCAAGGCACCGTGAAGAGCAGCAAGAGCTTTCAGGGCTGGGCCCTTCCTTGTGGGAGAAGGAGCTGGACGTTTGCCTTTTCGGCAAGAGGCTCTGCCGCGGCCGAGCGCCATGAGATGTTGCGTCTCTGGGAAAGCACAGATCCCCACTGCTCTTCTGCCTGTAGATAGGGCGCCAAGGCACCGTGAAGAGCAGCAAGAGCTTTCAGGGCTGGGCCCTTTCTTGTGGGAGAAGGAGCCGGACGTTTACCTTTTCGGCAAGAGGCTCTGCCGCGGCCAAGCCCCATGAGATGTTGCGTCTCTGGGAAAGCACAGATCCCCACTGCTCTTCTGCCTGTAGATAAGGCACCAAGGGTAGGTGAAGAGCAGCAAGAGCTTTCGGGGCTGGGCCCTTCCTTGTGGGAGAAGGAGCCGGACGTTTGCCTTTTCGGCAAGAGGCTCTGCCGCGGCCGAGCCCCATGAGATGTTGCGTCTCTGGGAAAGCACAGATCCCCACTGCTGTTGTGCCTGTAGATAAGGCACCAAGGGTAGGTGAAGAGCAGCAAGAGCTTTCAGGGCTGGGCCCTTCCTTGTGGGAGAAGGAGCCGGACGTTTGCCTTTTCGGCAAGAGGCTCTGCCGCGGCCGAGCCCCATGAGATCTTGCGTCTCTGGGAAAGCACAGATCCCCAGTGCTGTTGTGCATGTAGGTAAGGCGCCAAGGCACCGTGAAGAGCAGCAAGAGCTTTGAGGGCTGGGCCCTTCCTTGTGGGAGAAGGAGCCGGACGTTTGCCTTTTCGGCAAGAGGCTCTGCCGCGGCCGAGATCCATGAGATGTTGCGTCTCTGGGAAAGCACAGATCCCCACTGCTGTTGTGCCTGTAGATAGGGCGCCAAGGCACCGTGAAGGGCAGCAAGAGCTTTCAGGGCTGGGCCCTTCCTTGTGGGAGAGGGAGCCGGACGTTTGACTTTTCGGCAAGAGGCTCTGTCGCGGCCGAGCCCCATGAGATGTTGCGTCTCTGGGAAAGCACAGATCCCCACTGCTCTTCTTCCTGTAGATAAGGCACCAAGGGTAGGTGAAGAGCAGCAAGAGCTTTGAGGGCTGGGCCCTTCCTTGTGGGAGAAGGAGCCGGACGTTTGCCTTTTCGGCAAGAGGCTCTGCCGCGGCCGAGATCCATGAGATGTTGGGTCTCTGGGAAAGCACAGATCCCCACTGCTGTTGTGCCTGTAGATAGGGCACCAAGGCACCGTGAAGAGCAGCAAGAGCTTTCAGGGCTGGGCCCTTCCTTGTGGGATAAGGAGCCGGATGTTTGCCTTTTCGGAAGAGGCTCTGCCGCGGCCGAGCACTATGAGATGTTGCGTCTCTGGGAAAGCACAGATCCCCACTGCTCTTCTTCCTGTAGATAAGGCACCAAGGGTAGGTGAAGAGCAGCAAGAGCTTTCAGGGCTGGGCCCTTCCTTGTGGGAGAAGGAGCCGGACGTTTGCCTTTTCGGCAAGAGGCTCTGCCGCGGCCGAGCGCCATGAGATGTTGCGTCTCTGGGAAAGCACAGATCCCCAGTGCTCTTCTGGCTGTCGATAATGCACCAAGGGTAGGTGAATGGCAGCAAGAGCTTTGAGGGCTGGGCCCTTCCTTGTGGGAGAAGGAGCCGGACGTTTGCCTTTTCGGCAAGAGGCTCTGCCGCGGCCGAGCACCATGAGATGTTGCGTCTCTGGGAAAGCACAGATCCCCACTGCTGTTGTGCCTGTAGATAGGGCGCCAAGGCACCGTGAAGAGCAGCAAGAGCTTTGAGGGCTGGGCCCTTCCTTGTGAGAGAAGGAGCTAGAAGTTTGCCTTTTTAGCAAGAGGCTATGCCAGGGCCGAGAGCCATGAGATGTTGCGTCTCTGGGAAAGCACAGATCCCCAGTGCTGTTGTGCCTGTAGATAGGGCGCCAAGGCACCGTGAAGAGCAGCAAGAGCTTTCAGGGCTGGGCCCTTTCTTGTGGGAGAAGGAGCCGGACGTTTGCCTTTTCAGCAAGAGGCTCTGCCGCGGCCGAGCGCCATGAGATGTTGCGTCTCTGGGAAAGCACAGATCCCCACTGCTCTTCTGCCTGTAGATAAGGCACCAAGGGTAGGTGAAGAGCAGCAAGAGCTTTGAGGGCTGGGCCCTGCCTTGTGGGAGAAGGAGCCGGACGTTTGCCTTTTCGGCAAGAGGCTCTGCCGCGGCCGAGCGCCATGAGATGTTGCGTCTCTGGGAAAGCACAGATCCCCAGTGCTCTTGTGCCTGTAGGTAGGGCACCAAGGCACCGTGAAGAGCAGCAAGAGCTTTCAGGGCTGGGCCCTTCCTTGTGGGAGAAGGAGCCGGACGTTTGCCTTTTCGGCAAGAGGCTCTGCCGCGGCCGAAAGCCATGAGATGTTGCGTCACTGGGAAAGAACAGATCCCCAGTGCTGTTGTGCCTGGAGATAGGGTGCCAAGGCACCGTGAATGGCAGCAAGAGCTTTCAGGGCTGGGCCCTTCCTTGTGGGAGAAGGAGCCGGACGTTTGCCTTTTCGGCAAGAGGCTCTGCCGCGGACGAGCGCCATGAGATGTTGCGTCTCTGGGAAAGCACAGATCCCCACTGCTGTTGACCCTGTAGATAGGGCGCCAAGGCACCGTGAATGGCAGCAAGAGCTTTCAGGGCTGGGCCCTTCCTTGTGGGAGAAGGAGCTGGACGTTTGCCTTTTCGGCAAGAGGCTCTGCCGCGGCCGAGCGCCATGAGATGTTGCGTCTCTGGGAAAGCACAGATCCCCACTGCTGTTGTGCCTGTAGATAGGGCGCCAAGGCACCGTGAAGAGCAGCAAGAGCTTTCAGGGCTGGGCCCTTTCTTGTGGGAGAAGGAGCCGGACGTTTACCTTTTCGGCAAGGGGCTCTGCCGCGGCCAAGCCCCATGAGATGTTGCGTCTCTGGGAAAGCACAGATCCCCACTGCTCTTCTGCCTGTAGATAAGGCACCAAGGGTAGGTGAAGAGCAGCAAGAGCTTTCGGGGCTGGGCCCTTCCTTGTGGGAGAAGGAGCCGGACGTTTGCCTTTTCGGCAAGAGGCTCTGCCGCGGCCGAGCCCCATGAGATGTTGCGTCTCTGGGAAAGCACAGATCCCCACTGCTGTTGTGCCTGTAGATAAGGCACCAAGGGTAGGTGAAGAGCAGCAAGAGCTTTCAGGGCTGGGCCCTTCCTTGTGGGAGAAGGAGCCGGACGTTTGCCTTTTCGGCAAGAGGCTCTGCCGCGGCCGAGCGCCATGAGATCTTGCGTCTCTGGGAAAGCACAGATCCCCAGTGCTGTTGTGCATGTAGGTAAGGCGCCAAGGCACCGTGAAGAGCAGCAAGAGCTTTGAGGGCTGGGCCCTTCCTTGTGGGAGAAGGAGCCGGACGTTTGCTTTTTCGGCAAGAGGCTGTGCCGCGGCCGAGCCCCATGAGATGTTGCGTCTCTGGGAAAGCACAGATCCCCAGTGCTGTTGTGCCTGTAGATAGGGCGCCAAGGCACCGTGAAGGGCAGCAAGAGCTTTCAGGGCTGGGCCCTTCCTTGTGGGAGAGGGAGCCGGACGTTTGACTTTTCGGCAAGAGGCTCTGTCGCGGCCGAGCCCCATGAGATGTTGCGTCTCTGGGAAAGCACAGATCCCCACTGCTCTTCTTCCTGTAGATAAGGCACCAAGGGTAGGTGAAGAGCAGCAAGAGCTTTCAGGGCTGGGCCCTTCCTTGTGGGAGAAGGAGCCGGACGTTTGCCTTTTCGGCAAGAGGCTCTGCCGCGGCCGAGATCCATGAGATGTTGGGTCTCTGGGAAAGCACAGATCCCCACTGCTGTTGTGCCTGTAGATAGGGCACCAAGGCACCGTGAAGAGCAGCAAGAGCTTTCAGGGCTGGGCCCTTTCTTGTGGGAGAAGGAGCCGGATGTTTGCCTTTTCGGAAGAGGCTCTGCCGCGGCCGAGCACTATGAGATGTTGCGTCTCTGGGAAAGCACAGATCCCCACTGCTCTTCTTCCTGTAGATAAGGCACCAAGGGTAGGTGAAGAGCAGCAAGAGCTTTCAGGGCTGGGCCCTTCCTTGTGGGAGAAGGAGCCGGACGTTTGCCTTTTCGGCAAGAGGCTCTGCCGCGGCCGAGCGCCATGAGATGTTGCGTCTCTGGGAAAGCACAGATCCCCAGTGCTCTTCTGGCTGTCGATAATGCACCAAGGGTAGGTGAATGGCAGCAAGAGCTTTGAGGGCTGGGCCCTTCCTTGTGGGAGAAGGAGCCGGACGTTTGCCTTTTCGGCAAGAGGCTCTGCCGCGGCCGAGCACCATGAGATGTTGCGTCTCTGGGAAAGCACAGATCCCCACTGCTGTTGTGCCTGTAGATAGGGCGCCAAGGCACCGTGAAGAGCAGCAAGAGCTTTGAGGGCTGGGCCCTTCCTTGTGAGAGAAGGAGCTAGAAGTTTGCCTTTTTAGCAAGATGCTATGCCAGGGCCGAGAGCCATGAGATGTTGCGTCTCTGGGAAAGCACAGATCCCCAGTGCTGTTGTGCCTGTAGATAGGGCGCCAAGGCACCGTGAAGAGCAGCAAGAGCTTTCAGGGCTGGGCCCTTTCTTGTGGGAGAAGGAGCCGGACGTTTGCCTTTTCAGCAAGAGGCTCTGCCGCGGCCGAGCGCCATGAGATGTTGCGTCTCTGGGAAAGCACAGATCCCCACTGCTCTTCTGCCTGTAGATAAGGCACCAAGGGTAGGTGAAGAGCAGCAAGAGCTTTGAGGGCTGGGCCCTGCCTTGTGGGAGAAGGAGCCGGACGTTTGCCTTTTCGGCAAGAGGCTCTGCCGCGGCCGAGCGCCATGAGATGTTGCGTCTCTGGGAAAGCACAGATCCCCAGTGCTCTTGTGCCTGTAGGTAGGGCACCAAGGCACCGTGAAGAGCAGCAAGAGCTTTCAGGGCTGGGCCCTTCCTTGTGGGAGAAGGAGCCGGACGTTTGCCTTTTCGGCAAGAGGCTCTGCCGCGGCCGAAAGCCATGAGATGTTGCGTCACTGGGAAAGCACAGATCCCCAGTGCTGTTGTGCCTGGAGATAGGGTGCCAAGGCACCGTGAATGGCAGCAAGAACTTTCAGGGCTGGGCCCTTCCTTGTGGGAGAAGGAGCCGGACGTTTGCCTTTTCGGCAAGAGGCTCTGCCGCGGACGAGCGCCATGAGATGTTGCGTCTCTGGGAAAGCACAGATCCCCACTGCTGTTGACCCTGTAGATAGGGCGCCAAGGCACCGTGAATGGCAGCAAGAGCTTTCAGGGCTGGGCCCTTCCTTGTGGGAGAAGGATCCGGACGTTTGCCTTTTCGGCAAGAGGCTCTGCCGCGGCCGAGCGCCATGAGATGTTGCGTCTCTGGGAAAGCACAGATCCCCACTGCTGTTGTGCCTGTAGATAGGGCGCAAAGGCACCGTGAAGAGCAGCAAGAGCTTTCAGGGCTGGGCCCTTCCTTGTGAGAGAAGGAGCCAGAACTTTGCCTTTTCAGCAAGAGGCTCTGCGGCGGCCGAGCGCCATGAGATGTTGCGTCTCTGGGAAAGCACACATCCTCACTGCTGTTGTGCCTGTAGATAGGGCGCCAAGGCACCGTGAAGAGCAGCAAGAGCTTTCATGGCTGGGCCCTTCCTTGTGGGAGAAGGAGCCGGACGTTTGCCTTTTCGGCAAGAGGCTCTGCCGCGGCCGAAAGCCATGAGATGTTGCGTCTCTGGGAAAGCACAGATCCCCACTGCTCTTCTGGCTGTCGATAATGCACCAAGGGTAGGTGAATGGCAGCAAGAGCTTTGAGGGCTGGGCCCTTCCTTGTGGGAGAAGGAGCCGGACGTTTGCCTTTTCGGCAAGAGGCTCTGCCGCGGCCGAGCACCATGAGATGTTGCGTCTCTGGGAAAGCACAGATCCCCACTGCTGTTGTGCCTGTAGATAGGGCGCCAAGGCACCGTGAAGAGCAGCAAGATCTTTGAGGGCTGGGCCCTTCCTTGTGGGAGAAGGAGCCGGACGTTTACCTTTTCGGCAAGAGGCTCTGCCGCGGCGAAGCCCCATGAGATGTTGCGTCTCTGGGAAAGCACAGATCCCCACTGCTCTTCTGCCTGTAGATAAGGCACCAAGGGTAGGTGAAGAGCAGCAAGAGCTTTCGGGGCTGGGCCCTTCCTTGTGGGAGAAGGAGCCGGACGTTTGCCTTTTCGGCAAGAGGCTCTGCCGCGGCCGAGAGCCATGAGATGTTGCGTCTCTGGGAAAGCACAGATCCCCACTGCTGTTGTGCCTGTAGATAAGGCACCAAGGGTATGTGAAGAGCAGCAAGAGCTTTCAGGGCTGGGCCCTTGCTTGTGGGAGAAGGAGCCGGACGTTTGCCTTTTCGGCAAGAGGCTCTGCCGCGGCCGAGCCCCATGAGATCTTGCGTCTCTGGGAAAGCACAGATCCCCAGTGCTGTTGTGCATGTAGATAGGGCGCCAAGGCACCGTGAAGAGCAGCAAGAGCTTTGAGGGCTGGGCCCTTCCTTGTGGGAGAAGGAGCCGGACGTTTGCCTTTTCGGCAAGAGGCTCTGCCGCGGCCGAGCCCCATGAGATGTTGCGTCTCTGGGAAAGCACAGATCCCCACTGCTGTTGTGCCTGTAGATAGGGCGCCAAGGCACCGTGAAGAGCAGCAAGAGCTTTCAGGGCTGGGCCCTTCCTTGTGGGAGAAGGAGGCGGACGTTTGCTTTTTCGGCAAGAGGCTGTGCCGCGGCCGAGCCCCATGAGATGTTGCGTCTCTGGGAAAGCACAGATCCCCAGTGCTGTTGTGCCTGTAGATAGGGCGCCAAGGCACCGTGAAGGGCAGCAAGAGCTTTCAGGGCTGGGCCCTTCCTTGTGGGAGAGGGAGCCGGACGTTTGACTTTTCGGCAAGAGGCTCTGTCGCGGCCGAGCCCCATGAGATGTTGCGTCTCTGGGAAAGCACAGATCCCCACTGCTCTTCTTCCTGTAGATAAGGCACCAAGGGTAGGTGAAGAGCAGCAAGAGCTTTGAGGGCTGGGCCCTTCCTTGTGGGAGAAGGAGCCGGACGTTTGCCTTTTCGGCAAGAGGCTCTGCCGCGGCCGAGATCCATGAGATGTTGGGTCTCTGGGAAAGCACAGATCCCCACTGCTGTTGTGCCTGTAGATAGGGCACCAAGGCACCGTGAAGAGCAGCAAGAGCTTTCAGGGCTGGGCCCTTTCTTGTGGGAGAAGGAGCCGGATGTTTGCCTTTTCGGAAGAGGCTCTGCCGCGGCCGAGCACTATGAGATGTTGCGTCTCTGGGAAAGCACAGATCCCCACTGCTCTTCTTCCTGTAGATAAGGCACCAAGGGTAGGTGAAGAGCAGCAAGAGCTTTCGGGGCTGGGCCCTTCCTTGTGGGAGAAGGAGCCGGACGTTTGCCTTTTCGGCAAGAGGCTCTGCCGCGGCCGAGCGCCATGAGATGTTGCGTCTCTGGGAAAGCACAGATCCCCAGTGCTCTTCTGGCTGTCGATAATGCACCAAGGGTAGGTGAATGGCAGCAAGAGCTTTGAGGGCTGGGCCCTTCCTTGTGGGAGAAGGAGCCGGACGTTTGCCTTTTCGGCAAGAGGCTCTGCCGCGGCCGAGCACCATGAGATGTTGCGTCTCTGGGAAAGCACAGATCCCCACTGCTGTTGTGCCTGTAGATAGGGCGCCAAGGCACCGTGAAGAGCAGCAAGAGCTTTGAGGGCTGGGCCCTTCCTTGTGAGAGAAGGAGCTAGAAGTTTGCCTTTTTAGCAAGAGGCTATGCCAGGGCCGAGAGCCATGAGATGTTGCGTCTCTGGGAAAGCACAGATCCCCAGTGCTGTTGTGCCTGTAGATAGGGCGCCAAGGCACCGTGAAGAGCAGCAAGAGCTTTGAGGGCTGGGCCCTTTCTTGTGGGAGAAGGAGCCGGACGTTTGCCTTTTCAGCAAGAGGCTCTGCCGCGGCCGAGCGCCATGAGATGTTGCGTCTCTGGGAAAGCACAGATCCCCACTGCTCTTCTGCCTGTAGATAAGGCACCAAGGGTAGGTGAAGAGCAGCAAGAGCTTTGAGGGCTGGGCCCTGCCTTGTGGGAGAAGGAGCCGGACGTTTGCCTTTTCGGCAAGAGGCTCTGCCGCGGCCGAGCGCCATGAGATGTTGCGTCTCTGGGAAAGCACAGATCCCCAGTGCTCTTGTGCCTGTAGGTAGGGCACCAAGGCACCGTGAAGAGCAGCAAGAGCTTTGAGGGCTGGGCCCTTCCTTGTGGGAGAAGGAGCCGGACGTTTGCCTTTTCGGCAAGAGGCTCTGCCGCGGCCGAAAGCCATGAGATGTTGCGTCACTGGGAAAGCACAGATCCCCAGTGCTGTTGTGCCTGGAGATAGGGTGCCAAGGCACCGTGAATGGCAGCAAGAGCTTTCAGGGCTGGGCCAGTCCTTGTGGGAGAAGGAGCCGGACGTTTGCCTTTTCGGCAAGAGGCTCTGCCGCGGACGAGCGCCATGAGATGTTGCGTCTCTGGGAAAGCACAGATCCCCACTGCTGTTGACCCTGTAGATAGGGCGCCAAGGCACCGTGAATGGCAGCAAGAGCTTTCAGGGCTGGGCCCTTCCTTGTGGGAGAAGGATCCGGACGTTTGCCTTTTCGGCAAGAGGCTCTGCCGCGGCCGAGCGCCATGAGATGTTGCGTCTCTGGGAAAGCACAGATCCCCACTGCTGTTGTGCCTGTAGATAGGGCGCAAAGGCACCGTGAAGAGCAGCAAGAGCTTTCAGGGCTGGGCCCTTCCTTGTGAGAGAAGGAGCCAGAACTTTGCCTTTTCAGCAAGAGGCTCTGCGGCGGCCGAGCGCCATGAGATGTTGCGTCTCTGGGAAAGCACACATCCTCACTGCTGTTGTGCCTGTAGATAGGGCGCCAAGGCACCGTGAAGAGCAGCAAGAGCTTTCATGGCTGGGCCCTTCCTTGTGGGAGAAGGAGCCGGACGTTTGCCTTTTCGGCAAGAGGCTCTGCCGCGGCCGAAAGCCATGAGATGTTGCGTCTCTGGGAAAGCACAGATCCCCACTGCTCTTCTGGCTGTCGATAATGCACCAAGGGTAGGTGAATGGCAGCAAGAGCTTTGAGGGCTGGGCCCTTCCTTGTGGGAGAAGGAGCCGGACGTTTGCCTTTTCGGCAAGAGGCTCTGCCGCGGCCGAGCACCATGAGATGTTGCGTCTCTGGGAAAGCACAGATCCCCACTGCTGTTGTGCCTGTAGATAGGGCGCCAAGGCACCGTGAAGAGCAGCAAGAGCTTTGAGGGCTGGGCCCTTCCTTGTGGGAGAAGGAGCCGGACGTTTACCTTTTCGGCAAGAGGCTCTGCCGCGGCCAAGCCCCATGAGATGTTGCGTCTCTGGGAAAGCACAGATCCCCACTGCTCTTCTGCCTATAGATAAGGCACCAAGGGTAGGTGAAGAGCAGCAAGAGCTTTCGGGGCTGGGCCCTTCCTTGTGGGAGAAGGAGCCGGACGTTTGCCTTTTCGGCAAGAGGCTCTGCCGCGGCCGAGCACCATGAGATGTTGCGTCTCTGGGAAAGCACAGATCCCCACTGCTGTTGTGCCTGTAGATAAGGCACCAAGGGTATGTGAAGAGCAGCAAGAGCTTTCAGGGCTGGGCCCTTCCTTGTGGGAGAAGGAGCCGGACGTTTGCCTTTTCGGCAAGAGGCTCTGCCGCGGCCGAGCCCCATGAGATCTTGCGTCTCTGGGAAAGCACAGATCCCCACTGCTGTTGTGCATGTAGGTAAGGCGCCAAGGCACCGTGAAGAGCAGCAAGAGCTTTGAGGGCTGGGCCCTTCCTTGTGGGAGAAGGAGCCGGACGTTTGCCTTTTCGGCAAGAGGCTCTGCCACGGCCGAGATCCATGAGATGTTGCGTCTCTGGGAAAGCACAGATCCCCACTGCTGTTGTGCCTGTAGATAGGGCGCCAAGGCACCGTGAAGAGCAGCAAGAGCTTTCAGGGCTGGGCCCTTCCTTGTGGGAGAAGGAGGCGGACGTTTGCTTTTTCGGCAAGAGGCTGTGCCGCGGCCGAGCCCCATGAGATGTTGCGTCTCTGGGAAAGCACAGATCCCCAGTGCTGTTGTGCCTGTAGATAGGGCGCCAAGGCACCGTGAAGGGCAGCAAGAGCTTTCAGGGCTGGGCCCTTCCTTGTGGGAGAGGGAGCCGGACGTTTGCCTTTTCGGCAAGAGGCTCTGTCGCGGCCGAGCCCCATGAGATGTTGCGTCTCTGGGAAAGCACAGATCCGCACTGCTCTTCTTCCTGTAGATAAGGCACCAAGGGTAGGTGAAGAGCAGCAAGAGCTTTGAGGGCTGGGCCCTTCCTTGTGGGAGAAGGAGCCGGACGTTTGCCTTTTCGGCAAGAGGCTCTGCCGCGGCCGAGCGCCATGAGATGTTGCGTCTCTGGGAAAGCACAGATCCCCAGTGCTCTTCTGGCTGTCGATAATGCACCAAGGGTAGGTGAATGGCAGCAAGAGCTTTGAGGGCTGGGCCCTTCCTTGTGGGAGAAGGAGCCGGACGTTTGCCTTTTCGGCAAGAGGCTCTGCCGCGGCCGAGCACCATGAGATGTTGCGTCTCTGGGAAAGCACAGATCCCCACTGCTGTTGTGCCTGTAGATAGGGCGCCAAGGCACCGTGAAGAGCAGCAAGAGCTTTGAGGGCTGGGCCCTTCCTTGTGAGAGAAGGAGCTAGAAGTTTGCCTTTTTAGCAAGAGGCTATGCCAGGGCCGAGAGCCATGAGATGTTGCGTCTCTGGGAAAGCACAGATCCCCACTGCTGTTGTGCCTGTAGATAGGGCGCCAAGGGTAGGTGAAGAGCAGCAAGAGCTTTGAGGGCTGGGCCCTTCCTTGTGGGAGAAGGAGCCGGACGTTTGCCTTTTCGGCAAGAGGCTCTGCCGCGGCCGAGCGCCATGAGATCTTGCGTCTCTGGGAAAGCACAGATCCCCACTGCTGTTGTGCCTGTAGATAGGGCGCCAAGGCACCGTGAAGAGCAGCAAGAGCTTTCAGGGCTGGGCCCTTCCTTGTGAGAGAAGGAGCCGGACGTTTGCCTTTTCGGCAAGAGGCTCTGCCGCGGCCGAGCGCCATGAGATGTTGCGTCTCTGGGAAAGCACAGATCCCCACTGCTGTTGTGCCTGTAGATAGGGCGCCAAGGCACCGTGAAGAGCAGCAAGAGCTTTCAGGGCTGGGCCCTTCCTTGTGGGAGAAGGAGCCGGACGTTTGCCTTTTCGGCAAGAGGCTCTGCCGCGGCCGAGCGCCATGAGATGTTGCGTCTCTGGGAAAGCACAGATCCCCACTGCTCTTCTGCCTGTAGATAGGGCGCCAAGGCACCGTGAAGAGCAGCAAGAGCTTTCAGGGCTGGGCCCTTTCTTGTGGGAGAAGGAGCCGGACGTTTGCCTTTTCAGCAAGAGGCTCTGCCGCGGCCGAGCCCCATGAGATGTTGCGTCTCTGGGAAAGCACAGATCCCCACTGCTCTTCTGCCTGTAGATAAGGCACCAAGGGTAGGTGAAGAGCAGCAAGAGCTTTGAGGGCTGGGCCCTGCCTTGTGGGAGAAGGAGCCGGACGTTTGCCTTTTCGGCAAGAGGCTCTGCCGCGGCCAAGCCCCATGAGATGATGCGTCTCTGGGAAAGCACAGATCCCCAGTGCTCTTGTGCCTGTAGGTAGGGCACCAAGGCACCGTGAAGAGCAGCAAGAGCTTTCAGGGCTGGGCCCTTCCTTGTGGGAGAAGGAGCCGGACGTTTGCCTTTTCGGCAAGAGGCTCTGCCGCGGCCGAAAGCCATGAGATGTTGCGTCACTGGGAAAGCACAGATCCCCAGTGCTGTTGTGCCTGGAGATAGGGTGCCAAGGCACCGTGAATGGCAGCAAGAGCTTTCAGGGCTGGGCCCTTCCTTGTGGGAGAAGGAGCCGGACGTTTGCCTTTTCGGCAAGAGGCTCTGCCGTGGCCGAGCGCCATGAGATGTTGCGTCTCTGGGAAAGCACAGATCCCCACTGCTGTTGACCCTGTAGATAGGGCGCCAAGGCACCGTGAATGGCAGCAAGAGCTTTCAGGGCTGGGCCCTTCCTTGTGGGAGAAGGATCCGGACGTTTGCCTTTTCGGCAAGAGGCTCTGCCGCAGCCGAGCCCCATGAGATGTTGCGTCTCTGGGAAAGCACAGATCCGCAGTGCTCTTGTGCCTGTAGGTAGGGCACCAAGGCACCGTGAAGAGCAGCAAGAGCTTTCAGGGCTGGGCCCTTCCTTGTGGGAGAAGGAGCCGGATGTTTGCCTTTTCGGCAAGAGGCTCTGCCGCGGCCGAAAGCCATGAGATGTTGCGTCACTGGGAAAGCACAGATCCCCAGTGCTGTTGTGCCTGGAGATAGGGTGCCAAGGCACCGTGAATGGCAGCAAGAGCTTTCAGGGCTGGGCCCTTCCTTGTGGGAGAAGGAGCCGGACGTTTGCCTTTTCGGCAAGAGGCTCTGCCGCAGCCGAGCCCCATGAGATGTTGCGTCTCTGGGAAAGCACAGATCCCCAGTGCTGTTGTGCCTGTAGATAGGGCGCCAAGGCACCGTGAAGAGCAGCAAGAGCTTTCAGGGCTGGGCCCTTCCTTGTGGGAGAAGGAGCCGGACGTTTGCCTTTTCGGCAAGAGGCTCTGCCGCGGCCGAGCCCCATGAGATGTTGCGTCTCTGGGAAAGCACAGATCCCCACTGCTGTTGTGCCTGTAGATAAGGCACCAAGGGTAGGTGAAGAGCAGCAAGAGCTTTGAGGGCTGGGCCCTTCCTTGTGGGAGTAGAGCCGGACGTTTGCCTTTTCGGCAAGAGGCTCTGCCGCGGCCGAGCCCCATGAGATGTTGCGTCTCTGGGAAAGCACAGATCCCCAGTGCTGTTGTGCCTGTAGGTAGGGCACCAAGGCACCGTGAAGAGCAGCAAGAGCTTTCCGGGCTGGGCCCTTCCTTGTGGGAGAAGGAGCCGGACGTTTGCCTTTTCGGCAAGAGGCTCTGCCGCGGCCGAGATCCATGAGATGTTGCGTCTCTGGGAAAGCACAGATCCCCACTGCTCTTCTTCCTGTAGATAAGGCACCAAGGGTAGGTGAAGAGCAGCAAGAGCTTTGAGGGCTGGGCCCTTCCTTGTGGGAGAAGGAGCCGGACGTTTGCCTTTTCGGCAAGAGGCTCTGCCGCGGCCGAGATCCATGAGATGTTGGGTCTCTGGGAAAGCACAGATCCCCACTGCTGTTGTGCCTGTAGATAGGGCACCAAGGCACCGTGAAGAGCAGCAAGAGCTTTCAGGGCTGGGCCCTTTCTTGTGGGAGAAGGAGCCGGATGTTTGCCTTTTCGGAAGAGGCTCTGCCGCGGCCGAGCACTATGAGATGTTGCGTCTCTGGGAAAGCACAGATCCCCACTGCTCTTCTTCCTGTAGATAAGGCACCAAGGGTAGGTGAAGAGCAGCAAGAGCTTTCGGGGCTGGGCCCTTCCTTGTGGGAGAAGGAGCCGGACGTTTGCCTTTTCGGCAAGAGGCTCTGCCACGGCCGAGCGCCATGAGATGTTGCGTCTCTGGGAAAGCACAGATCCCCAGTGCTCTTCTGGCTGTCGATAATGCACCAAGGGTAGGTGAATGGCAGCAAGAGCTTTGAGGGCTGGGCCCTTCCTTGTGGGAGAAGGAGCCGGACGTTTGCCTTTTCGGCAAGAGGCTCTGCCGCGGCCGAGCACCATGAGATGTTGCGTCTCTGGGAAAGCACAGATCCCCACTGCTGTTGTGCCTGTAGATAGGGCGCCAAGGCACCGTGAAGAGCAGCAAGAGCTTTGAGGGCTGGGCCCTTCCTTGTGAGAGAAGGAGCTAGAAGTTTGCCTTTTTAGCAAGAGGCTATGCCAGGGCCGAGAGCCATGAGATGTTGCGTCTCTGGGAAAGCACAGATCCCCACTGCTGTTGTGCCTGTAGATAGGGCGCCAAGGGTAGGTGAAGAGCAGCAAGAGCTTTGAGGGCTGGGCCCTTCCTTGTGGGAGAAGGAGCCGGACGTTTGCCTTTTCGGCAAGAGGCTCTGCCGCGGCCGAGCGCCATGAGATCTTGCGTCTCTGGGAAAGCACAGATCCCCACTGCTGTTGTGCCTGTAGATAGGGCGCCAAGGCACCGTGAAGAGCAGCAAGAGCTTTCAGGGCTGGGCCCTTCCTTGTGAGAGAAGGAGCCGGACGTTTGCCTTTTCGGCAAGAGGCTCTGCCGCGGCCGAGCGCCATGAGATGTTGCGTCTCTGGGAAAGCACAGATCCCCAGTGCTGTTGTGCCTGTAGATAGGGCGCCAAGGCACCGTGAAGAGCAGCAAGAGCTTTCAGGGCTGGGCCCTTCCTTGTGGGAGAAGGAGCCGGACGTTTGCCTTTTCGGCAAGAGGCTCTGCCGCGGCCGAGCGCCATGAGATGTTGCGTCTCTGGGAAAGCACAGATCCCCACTGCTCTTCTGCCTGTAGATAGGGCGCCAAGGCACCGTGAAGAGCAGCAAGAGCTTTCAGGGCTGGGCCCTTTCTTGTGGGAGAAGGAGCCGGACGTTTGCCTTTTCAGCAAGAGGCTCTGCCGCGGCCGAGCCCCATGAGATGTTGCGTCTCTGGGAAAGCACAGATCCCCACTTCTCTTCTGCCTGTAGATAAGGCACCAAGGGTAGGTGAAGAGCAGCAAGAGCTTTGAGGGCTGGGCCCTGCCTTGTGGGAGAAGGAGCCGGACGTTTGCCTTTTCGGCAAGAGGCTCTGCCGCGGCCAAGCCCCATGAGATGATGCGTCTCTGGGAAAGCACAGATCCCCAGTGCTCTTGTGCCTGTAGGTAGGGCACCAAGGCACCGTGAAGAGCAGCAAGAGCTTTCAGGGCTGGGCCCTTCCTTGTGGGAGAAGGAGCCGGACGTTTGCCTTTTCGGCAAGAGGCTCTGCCGCGGCCGAAAGCCATGAGATGTTGCGTCACTGGGAAAGCACAGATCCCCAGTGCTGTTGTGCCTGGAGATAGGGTGCCAAGGCACCGTGAATGGCAGCAAGAGCTTTCAGGGCTGGGCCCTTCCTTGTGGGAGAAGGAGCCGGACGTTTGCCTTTTCGGCAAGAGGCTCTGCCGCGGCCGAGCGCCATGAGATGTTGCGTCTCTGGGAAAGCACAGATCCCCACTGCTGTTGACCCTGTAGATAGGGCGCCAAGGCACCGTGAATGGCAGCAAGAGCTTTCAGGGCTGGGCCCTTCCTTGTGGGAGAAGGATCCGGACGTTTGCCTTTTCGGCAAGAGGCTCTGCCGCAGCCGAGCCCCATGAGATGTTGCGTCTCTGGGAAAGCACAGATCCGCAGTGCTCTTGTGCCTGTAGGTAGGGCACCAAGGCACCGTGAATAGCAGCAAGAGCTTTCAGGGCTGGGCCCTTCCTTGTGGGAGAAGGAGCCGGATGTTTGCCTTTTCGGCAAGAGGCTCTGCCGCGGCCGAAAGCCATGAGATGTTGCGTCACTGGGAAAGCACAGATCCCCAGTGCTGTTGTGCCTGGAGATAGGGTGCCAAGGCACCGTGAATGGCAGCAAGAGCTTTCAGGGCTGGGCCCTTCCTTGTGGGAGAAGGAGCCGGACGTTTGCCTTTTCGGCAAGAGGCTCTGCCGCAGCCGAGCCCCATGAGATGTTGCGTCTCTGGGAAAGCACAGATCCCCAGTGCTGTTGTGCCTGTAGATAGGGCGCCAAGGCACCGTGAAGAGCAGCAAGAGCTTTCAGGGCTGGGCCCTTCCTTGTGGGAGAAGGAGCCGGACGTTTGCCTTTTCGGCAAGAGGCTCTGCCGCGGCCGAGCCCCATGAGATGTTGCGTCTCTGGGAAAGCACAGATCCCCACTGCTGTTGTGCCTGTAGATAAGGCACCAAGGGTAGGTGAAGAGCAGCAAGAGCTTTGAGGGCTGGGCCCTTCCTTGTGGGAGTAGAGCCGGACGTTTGCCTTTTCGGCAAGAGGCTCTGCCGCGGCCGAGCCCCATGAGATGTTGCGTCTCTGGGAAAGCACAGATCCCCAGTGCTGTTGTGCCTGTAGGTAGGGCACCAAGGCACCGTGAAGAGCAGCAAGAGCTTTCAGGGCTGGGCCCTTCCTTGTGGGAGAAGGAGCCGGACGTTTGCCTTTTCGGCAAGAGGCTCTGCCGCGGCCGAGATCCATGAGATGTTGCGTCTCTGGGAAAGCACAGATCCCCACTTCTGTTGTGCCTGTAGATAGGGCGCCAAGGCACCGTGAATGGCAGCAAGAGCTTTCAGGGCTGGGCCCTTCCTTGTGGGAGAAGGATCCGGACGTTTGCCTTTTCGGCAAGAGGCTCTGCCGCGGCCGAGCCCCATGAGATGTTGCGTCTCTGGGAAAGCACAGATCCCCACTGCTGTTGTGCCTGTAGATAAGGCACCAAGGGTAGGTGAAGAGCAGCAAGAGCTTTCAGGGCTGGGCCCTTCCTTGTGGGAGAAGGAGCCGGACGTTTGCCTTTTCGGCAAGAGGCTCTGCCGCGGCCGAGCGCCATGAGATGTTGCGTCTCTGGGAAAGCACAGATCCCCACTGCTGTTGTGCCTGTAGATAGGGCGCAAAGGCACCGTGAAGAGCAGCAAGAGCTTTCAGGGCTGGGCCCTTCCTTGTGAGAGAAGGAGCCAGAAGTTTGCCTTTTCAGCAAGAGGCTCTGCGGCGGCCGAGCGCCATGAGATGTTGCGTCTCTGGGAAAGCACACATCCTCACTGCTGTTGTGCCTGTAGATAGGGCGCCAAGGCACCGTGAAGAGCAGCAAGAGCTTTGAGGGCTGGGCCCTTCCTTGTGGGAGAAGGAGCCGGACGTTTGCCTTTTCAGCAAGAGGCTCTGCCGCGGCCGAGCCCCATGAGATGTTGCGTCTCTGGGAAAGCACAGATCCCCACTGCTCTTCTGGCTGTCGATAATGCACCAAGGGTAGGTGAATGGCAGCAAGAGCTTTGAGGGCTGGGCCCTTCCTTGTGGGAGAAGGAGCCGGACGTTTGCCTTCTCGGCAAGAGGCTCTGCCGCGGCCGAGCACCATGAGATGTTGCGTCTCTGGGAAAGCACAGATCCCCACTGCTGTTGTGCCTGTAGATAGGGCGCCAAGGCACCGTGAAGAGCAGCAAGAGCTTTCAGGGCTGGGCCCTTCCTTGTGGGAGAAGGAGCTAGAAGTTTGCCTTTTTAGCAAGAGGCTATGCCAGGGCCGAGAGCCATGAGATGTTGCGTCTCTGGGAAAGCACAGATCCCCACTGCTGTTGTGCCTGTAGATAGGGCGCCACGGGTAGGTGAAGAGCAGCAAGAGCTTTGAGGGCTGGGCCCTTCCTTGTGGGAGAAGGAGCCGGACGTTTGCCTTTTCGGCAAGAGGCTCTGCCGCGGCCGAGCGCCATGAGATCTTGCGTCTCTGGGAAAGCACAGATCCCCACTGCTGTTGTGCCTGTAGATAGGGCGCCAAGGCACCGTGAGGAGCCGCAAGAGCTTTCAGGGCTGGGCCCTTCCTTGTGAGAGAAGGAGCCGGACGTTTGCCTTTTCGGCAAGAGGCTCTGCCGCGGCCGAGCGCCATGAGATGTTGCGTCTCTGGGAAAGCACAGATCCCCACTGCTGTTGTGCCTGTAGATAGGGCGCCAAGGCACCGTGAAGAGCAGCAAGAGCTTTCAGGGCTGGGCCCTTCCTTGTGGGAGAAGGAGCTGGACGTTTGCCTTTTCGGCAAGAGGCTCTGCCGCGGCCGAGCGCCATGAGATGTTGCGTCTCTGGGAAAGCACAGATCCCCACTGCTGTTGTGCCTGTAGATAGGGCGCCAAGGCACCGTGAAGAGCAGCAAGAGCTTTCAGGGCTGGGCCCTTTCTTGTGGGAGAAGGAGCCGGACGTTTGCCTTTTCAGCAAGAGGCTCTGCCGCGGCCGAGCCCCATGAGATGTTGCGTCTCTGGGAAAGCACAGATCCCCACTGCTCTTCTGCCTGTAGATAAGGCACCAAGGGTAGGTGAAGAGCAGCAAGAGCTTTGAGGGCTGGGCCCTGCCTTGTGGGAGAAGGAGCCGGACGTTTGCCTTTTCGGCAAGAGGCTCTGCCGCGGCCGAGCGCCATGAGATGTTGCGTCTCTGGGAAAGCACAGATCCCCAGTGCTCTTGTGCCTGTAGGTAGGGCACCAAGGCACCGTGAAGAGCAGCAAGAGCTTTCAGGGCTGGGCCCTTCCTTGTGGGAGAAGGAGCCGGACGTTTGCCTTTTCGGCAAGAGGCTCTGCCGCGGCCGAAAGCCATGAGATGTTGCGTCACTGGGAAAGCACAGATCCCCAGTGCTGTTGTGCCTGGAGATAGGGTGCCAAGGCACCGTGAATGGCAGCAAGAGCTTTCAGGGCTGGCCCCTTCCTTGTGGGAGAAGGAGCCGGACGTTTGCCTTTTCGGCAAGAGGCTCTGCCGCGGCCGAGCGCCATGAGATGTTGCGTCTCTGGGAAAGCACAGATCCCCACTGCTGTTGACCCTGTAGATAGGGCGCCAAGGCACCGTGAATGGCAGCAAGAGCTTTCAGGGCTGGGCCCTTCCTTGTGGGAGAAGGATCCGGACGTTTGCCTTTTCGGCAAGAGGCTCTGCCGCAGCCGAGCCCCATGAGATGTTGCGTCTCTGGGAAAGCACAGATCCCCAGTGCTGTTGTGCCTGTAGATAGGGCGCCAAGGCACCGTGAAGAGCAGCAAGAGCTTTCAGGGCTGGGCCCTTCCTTGTGGGAGAAGGAGCCGGACGTTTGCCTTTTCGGCAAGAGGCTCTGCCGCTGCCGAGCCCCATGAGATGTTGCGTCTCTGGGAAAGCACAGATCCCCACTGCTGTTTTGCCTGCAGATAGGGCGCCAAGGCACCGTGAAGAGCAGCAAGAGCTTTCATGGCTGGGCCCTTCCTTGAAGGAGAAGGAGCCGGACGTTTGCCTTTTCGGCAAGAGGCTCTGCCGCGGCCGAGATCCATGAGATGTTGGGTCTCTGGGAAAGCACAGATCCCCAGTGCTGTTGTGCCTGTAGATAGGGCGCCAAGGCACCGTGAAGAGCAGCAAGAGCTTTCAGGGCTGGGCCCTTTCTTGTGGGAGAAGGAGCCGGATGTTTGCCTTTTCGGAAGAGGCTCTGCCGCGGCCGAGCACTATGAGATGTTGCGTCTCTGGGAAAGCACAGATCCCCACTGCTCTTCTTCCTGTAGATAAGGCACCAAGGGTAGGTGAAGAGCAGCAAGAGCTTTCGGGGCTGGGCCCTTCCTTGTGAGAGAAGGAGCCGGAAGTTTGCCTTTTCAGCAAGAGGCTCTGCGGCGGCCGAGCGCCATGAGATGTTGCGTCTCTGGGAAAGCACACATCCTCACTGCTGTTGTGCCTGTAGATAGGGCGCCAAGGCACCGTGAAGAGCAGCAAGAGCTTTGAGGGCTGGGCCCTTCCTTGTGGGAGAAGGAGCCGGACGTTTGCCTTTTCGGCAAGAGGCTCTGCCGCGGCCGAGCACCATGAGATGTTGCGTCTCTGGGAAAGCACAGATCCCCACTGCTGTTGTGCCTGTAGATAGGGCGCCAAGGCACCGTGAAGAGCAGCAAGAGCTTTCAGGGCTGGGCCCTTCCTTGTGAGAGAAGGAGCTAGAAGTTTGCCTTTTTAGCAAGAGGCTATGCCAGGGCCGAGAGCCATGAGATGTTGCGTCTCTGGGAAAGCACAGATCCCCACTGCTGTTGTGCCTGTAGATAGGGCGCCAAGGCACCGTGAATGGCAGCAAGAGCTTTCAGGGCTGGGCCCTTCCTTGTGGGAGAAGGATCCGGACGTTTGCCTTTTCGGCAAGAGGCTCTGCCGCGGCCGAAAGCCATGAGATGTTGCGTCTCTGGGAAAGCACAGATCCCCAGTGCTGTTGTGCCTGTAGATAGGGCGCCAAGGCACCGTGAAGAGCAGCAAGAGCTTTCAGGGCTGGGCCCTTCCTTGTGGGAGAAGGAGCCGGACGTTTGCCTTTTCGGCAAGAGGCTGTGCCGCGGCCGAGCCCCATGAGATGTTGGGTCTCTGGGAAAGCACAGATCCCCAGTGCTGTTGTGCCTGTAGATAGGGCGCCAAGGCACCGTGAAGAGCAGCAAGAGCTTTCAGGGCTGGGCCCTTCCTTGTGGGAGAAGGAGCCGGACGTTTGCCTTTTCAGCAAGAGGCTCTGCCGCGGCCGAGCCCCATGAGATGTTGCGTCTCTGGGAAAGCACAGATCCCCACTGCTCTTCTGCCTGTAGATAAGGCACCAAGGGTAGGTGAAGAGCAGCAAGAGCTTTCATGGCTGGGCCCTTCCTTGTGGGAGAAGGAGCCGGACGTTTGCCTTTTCGGCAAGAGGCTCTGCCGCGGCCGAGCGCCATGAGATGTTGCGTCTCTGGGAAAGCACAGATCCCCAGTGCTGTTGTGCCTGTAGATAGGGCGCCAAGGGTAAGTGAAGAGCAGCAAGAGCTTTCAGGGCTGGGCCCTTCCTTGTGGGAGAAGGAGCCGGACGTTTGCCTTTTCGGCAAGAGGCTCTGCCGCGGCCGAGCCCCATGAGATGTTGCGTCTCTGGGAAAGCACAGATCCCCACTGCTGTTGTGCCTGTAGATAAGGCACCAAGGGTAGGTGAAGAGCAGCAAGAGCTTTGAGGGCTGGGCCCTTCCTTGTGGGAGTAGAGCCGGACGTTTGCCTTTTCGGCAAGAGGCTCTGCCGCGGCCGAGCCCCATGAGATGTTGCGTCTCTGGGAAAGCACAGATCCCCACTGCTGTTGTGCCTGTAGGTTGGGCACCAAGGCACCGTGAAGAGCAGCAAGAGCTTTCAGGGCTGGGCCCTTTCTTGTGGGAGAAGGAGCCGGACGTTTGCCTTTTCGGCAAGAGGCTCTGCCGCGGCTGAGATCCATGAGATGTTGCGTCTCTGGGAAAGCACAGATCCCCACTGCTGTTGTGCCTGTAGATAGGGCGCCAAGGCACCGTGAATGGCAGCAAGAGCTTTCAGGGCTGGGCCCTTCCTTGTGGGAGAAGGATCCGGACGTTTGCCTTTTCGGCAAGAGGCTCTGCCGCAGCCGAGCCCCATGAGATGTTGCGTCTCTGGGAAAGCACAGATCCCCACTGCTGTTGTGCCTGTAGATAGGGCGCCAAGGCACCGTGAAGAGCAGCAAGAGCTTTCAGGGCTGGGCCCTTCCTTGTGGGAGAAGGAGCCGGACGTTTGCCTTTTCGGCAAGAGGCTCTGCCGCGGCCGAGCCCCATGAGATGTTGCGTCTCTGGGAAAGCACAGATCCCCACTGCTGTTTTGCCTGCAGATAGGGCGCCAAGGCACCGTGAAGAGCAGCAAGAGCTTTCAGGGCTGGGCCCTTCCTTGTGGGAGAAGGAGCCGGACGTTTGCCTTTTCAGCAAGAGGCTCTGCCGCGGCCGAGCCCCATGAGATGTTGCGTCTCTGGGAAAGCACAGATCCCCAGTGCTGTTGTGCCTGTAGATAAGGCACCAAGGATAGGTGAAGAGCAGCAAGAGCTTTCATGGCTGGGCCCTTCCTTGTGGGAGAAGGAGCCGGACGTTTGCCTTTTCGGCAAGAGGCTCTGCCGCGGCCGAGCGCCATGAGATGTTGCGTCTCTGGGAAAGCACAGATCCCCAGTGCTGTTGTGCCTGTAGATAGGGCGCCAAGGCACCGTGACAGAGCAGCAAGAGCTTTCAGGGCTGGGCCCTTCCTTGTGGGAGAAGGAGCCGGACGTTTGCCTTTTTGGCAAGAGGCTCTGCCGCGGCCGAGCGCCATGAGATGTTGCGTCTCTGGGAAAGCACAGATCCGCACTGTTGTTGTGCCTGTAGATAGGGCGCCCAGGCACCGTGAAGAGCAGCAAGAGCTTTGAGGGCTGGGCCCTTCCTTGTGGGAGAAGGAGCTGGACGTTTGCCTTTTCGGCAAGAGGCTCTGCCGCGGCCGAGAGCCATGAGATGTTGCGTCTCTGGGAAAGCACAGATCCCCACTGCTCTTCTGCCTGTAGATAGGGCGCCAAGGCACCGTGAAGAGAAGCAAGAATTTTGAGGGTTGGACCCTTCCTTGTGGGAGAAGGAGCCGGACGTTTGCCTTTTTGGCAAGAGGCTCTGCCGCGGCCGAGCGCCATGAGATGTTGCGTCTCTGGGAAAGCACACATCCCCACTGCTGTTGTGCCTGTAGACAGGGCACTAAGACACCGTGAAGAGCAGCAACAGCTTTCATGGCTGGGCCCTTCCTTGTGGGAGAAGAGCCGGACGTTTGCCTTTTCGGCAAGAGGCTCTGCCGCGGCCGAGCGCCATGAGATGTTGCGTCTCTGGGAAAGCACAGATCCCCACTGATGTTGTGCATGTAGGTAGGGCGCCAAGGCACCGTGAAGAGCAGCAACAGCTTTGAGGGCTGGGCCCTTCCTTGTGGGAGAAGGAGCCGGACGTTTGCCTTTTCGGAAGAGGCTCTGCCGCGGCCGAGCACTATGAGATGTTGCGTCTCTGGGAAAGCACAGATCCCCACTGCTCTTCTTCCTGTAGATAAGGCACCAAGGGTAGGTGAAGAGCAGCAAGAGCTTTCGGGGCTGGGCCCTTCCTTGTGAGAGAAGGAGCCGGAAGTTTGCCTTTTCAGCAAGAGGCTCTGCGGCGGCCGAGCGCCATGAGATGTTGCGTCTCTGGGAAAGCACACATCCTCACTGCTGTTGTGCCTGTAGATAGGGCGCCAAGGCACCGTGAAGAGCAGCAAGAGCTTTGAGGGCTGGGCCCTTCCTTGTGGGAGAAGGAGCCGGACGTTTGCCTTTTCGGCAAGAGGCTCTGCCGCGGCCGAGCACCATGAGATGTTGCGTCTCTGGGAAAGCACAGATCCCCACTGCTGTTGTGCCTGTAGATAGGGCGCCAAGGCACCGTGAAGAGCAGCAAGAGCTTTCAGGGCTGGGCCCTTCCTTGTGAGAGAAGGAGCTAGAAGTTTGCCTTTTTAGCAAGAGGCTATGCCAGGGCCGAGAGCCATGAGATGTTGCGTCTCTGGGAAAGCACAGATCCCCACTGCTGTTGTGCCTGTAGATAGGGCGCCAAGGCACCGTGAATGGCAGCAAGAGCTTTCAGGGCTGGGCCCTTCCTTGTGGGAGAAGGATCCGGACGTTTGCCTTTTCGGCAAGAGGCTCTGCCGCGGCCGAAAGCCATGAGATGTTGCGTCTCTGGGAAAGCACAGATCCCCAGTGCTGTTGTGCCTGTAGATAGGGCGCCAAGGCACCGTGAAGAGCAGCAAGAGCTTTCAGGGCTGGGCCCTTCCTTGTGGGAGAAGGAGCCGGACGTTTGCCTTTTCGGCAAGAGGCTGTGCCGCGGCCGAGCCCCATGAGATGTTGGGTCTCTGGGAAAGCACAGATCCCCAGTGCTGTTGTGCCTGTAGATAGGGCGCCAAGGCACCGTGAAGAGCAGCAAGAGCTTTCAGGGCTGGGCCCTTCCTTGTGGGAGAAGGAGCCGGACGTTTGCCTTTTCAGCAAGAGGCTCTGCCGCGGCCGAGCCCCATGAGATGTTGCGTCTCTGGGAAAGCACAGATCCCCACTGCTCTTCTGCCTGTAGATAAGGCACCAAGGGTAGGTGAAGAGCAGCAAGAGCTTTCATGGCTGGGCCCTTCCTTGTGGGAGAAGGAGCCGGACGTTTGCCTTTTCGGCAAGAGGCTCTGCCGCGGCCGAGCGCCATGAGATGTTGCGTCTCTGGGAAAGCACAGATCCCCAGTGCTGTTGTGCCTGTAGATAGGGCGCCAAGGGTAAGTGAAGAGCAGCAAGAGCTTTCAGGGCTGGGCCCTTCCTTGTGGGAGAAGGAGCCGGACGTTTGCCTTTTCGGCAAGAGGCTCTGCCGCGGCCGAGCCCCATGAGATGTTGCGTCTCTGGGAAAGCACAGATCCCCACTGCTGTTGTGCCTGTAGATAAGGCACCAAGGGTAGGTGAAGAGCAGCAAGAGCTTTGAGGGCTGGGCCCTTCCTTGTGGGAGTAGAGCCGGACGTTTGCCTTTTCGGCAAGAGGCTCTGCCGCGGCCGAGCCCCATGAGATGTTGCGTCTCTGGGAAAGCACAGATCCCCACTGCTGTTGTGCCTGTAGGTTGGGCACCAAGGCACCGTGAAGAGCAGCAAGAGCTTTCAGGGCTGGGCCCTTCCTTGTGGGAGAAGGATCCGGACGTTTGCCTTTTCGGCAAGAGGCTCTGCCGCGGCTGAGATCCATGAGATGTTGCGTCTCTGGGAAAGCACAGATCCCCACTGCTGTTGTGCCTGTAGATAGGGCGCCAAGGCACCGTGAATGGCAGCAAGAGCTTTCAGGGCTGGGCCCTTCCTTGTGGGAGAAGGATCCGGACGTTTGCCTTTTCGGCAAGAGGCTCTGCCGCAGCCGAGCCCCATGAGATGTTGCGTCTCTGGGAAAGCACAGATCCCCACTGCTGTTGTGCCTGTAGATAGGGCGCCAAGGCACCGTGAAGAGCAGCAAGAGCTTTCAGGGCTGGGCCCTTCCTTGTGGGAGAAGGAGCCGGACGTTTGCCTTTTCGGCAAGAGGCTCTGCCGCGGCCGAGCCCCATGAGATGTTGCGTCTCTGGGAAAGCACAGATCCCCACTGCTGTTTTGCCTGCAGATAGGGCGCCAAGGCACCGTGAAGAGCAGCAAGAGCTTTCAGGGCTGGGCCCTTCCTTGAAGGAGAAGGAGCCGGACGTTTGCCTTTTCGGCAAGAGGCTCTGCCGCGGCCGAGATCCATGAGATGTTGGGTCTCTGGGAAAGCACAGATCCCCACTGCTGTTGTGCCTGTAGATAGGGCGCCAAGGCACCGTGAGGAGCAGCAAGAGCTTTCAGGGCTGGGCCCTTCCTTGTGGGAGAAGGAGCCGGACGTTTGCCTTTTCGGCAAGAGGCTCTGCCGCGGCCGAGCCCCATGAGATGTTGCGTCTCTGGGAAAGCACAGATCCCCAGTGCTGTTGTGCCTGTAGATAAGGCACCAAGGATAGGTGAAGAGCAGCAAGAGCTTTCATGGCTGGGCCCTTCCTTGTGGGAGAAGGAGCCGGACGTTTGCCTTTTCGGCAAGAGGCTCTGCCGCGGCCGAGCGCCATGAGATGTTGCGTCTCTGGGAAAGCACAGATCCCCAGTGCTGTTGTGCCTGTAGATAGGGCGCCAAGGCACCGTGACAGAGCAGCAAGAGCTTTCAGGGCTGGGCCCTTCCTTGTGGGAGAAGGAGCCGGACGTTTGCCTTTTTGGCAAGAGGCTCTGCCGCGGCCGAGCGCCATGAGATGTTGCGTCTCTGGGAAAGCACAGATCCGCACTGTTGTTGTGCCTGTAGATAGGGCGCCCAGGCACCGTGAAGAGCAGCAAGAGCTTTGAGGGCTGGGCCCTTCCTTGTGGGAGAAGGAGCTGGACGTTTGCCTTTTCGGCAAGAGGCTCTGCCGCGGCCGAGAGCCATGAGATGTTGCGTCTCTGGGAAAGCACAGATCCCCACTGCTCTTCTGCCTGTAGATAGGGCGCCAAGGCACCGTGAAGAGAAGCAAGAATTTTGAGGGTTGGACCCTTCCTTGTGGGAGAAGGAGCCGGACGTTTGCCTTTTTGGCAAGAGGCTCTGCCGCGGCCGAGCGCCATGAGATGTTGCGTCTCTGGGAAAGCACACATCCCCACTGCTGTTGTGCCTGTAGACAGGGCACTAAGACACCGTGAAGAGCAGCAACAGCTTTCATGGCTGGGCCCTTCCTTGTGGGAGAAGAGCCGGACGTTTGCCTTTTCGGCAAGAGGCTCTGCCGCGCCCGGGCGCCACGAGATGTTGCGTTTCTGGGAAAGCACAGATCCCCAGTGCTGTTGTGCCTGTAGGTAGGGCACCAAGGCACCGTGAAGAGCAGCAAGAGCTTTGAGGGCTGGGCCCTTCCTTGTGGGAGAAGGAGCCGGACGTTTGCCTTTTCGGCAAGAGGCTCTGCCGCGGCCGAGCGCCATGAGATCTTGCGTCTCTGGGAAAGCACAGATTCCCACTGCTGTTGTGCCTGTAGATAGGGCGCAAAGGCACCGTGAAGAGCAGCAAGAGCTTTCAGGGCTTGGCCCTTCCTTGTGGGAGAAAGAGCTGGACGTTTGCCTTTTCGACAAGAGGCTCTGCGGCGGCCGAGCGCCATGAGATGTTGCGTCTCTGGGAAAGCACAGATCCCCACTGCTCTTCTGCCTGTAGATAAGGCACCAAGGGTAGGTGAAGAGCAGCAAGAGCTTTCAGGGCTGGGCCCTTCCTTGTGGGAGAAGGAGCCGGACGTTTGCCTTTTTGGCAAGAGGCTCTGCCGCGGCCGAGATCCATGAGATGTTGCGTCTCTGGGAAAGCACAGATCCCCACTGCTGTTGTGCCTGTAGATAGGGCGCCAAGGCACCGTGAAGAGCAGCAACATCTTTCAGGGCTGGGCCCTTTCTTGTGGGAGAAGGAGCCGGACGTTTGCCTTTTCAGCAAGAGGCTCTGCGGCGGCCGAGCGCCATGAGATGTTGCGTCTCTGGGAAAGCACAGATCCCCAGTGCTGTTGTGCCTGTAGATAGGGCGCCAAGGCACCGTGAAGAGCAGCAAGAGCTTTCAGGGCTGGGCCCTTCCTTGTGGGAGAAGGAGCCGGACGTTTGCCTTTTCGGCAAGAGGCTCTGCCGCATCCGGGCGCCATGAGATGTTGCGTCTCTGGGAAAGCACAGATCCCCACTGCTGTTGTGCCTGTAGATAGGGCACAAAGACACCGTGAAGAGCAGCAACAGCTTTCATGGCTGGGCCCTTCCTTGTGGGAGAAGGAGCCGGACGTTTGCCTTTTCGGCAAGAGGCTCTGCCGCGCCCGGACGCCATGAGATGTTGCGTTTCTGGGAAAGCACAGGTCCCCACTGCTGTTGTGCCTGTAGATAGGGCGCCAAGGCACCGTGAAGAGCAGCAAGAGCTTTGAGTGCTGGGCCCTTCCTTGTGGGAGAAGGAGCCGGACGTTTGCCTTTTCGGCAAGAGGCTCTGCCGCGGCCGAGTGCCATGAGATGTTGCGTCTCTGGGAAAGCACAGATCCCCAGTGCTGTTGTGCCTGTAGGTAGGGCACCAAGGCACCGTGAAGAGCAGCAAGAGCTTTGAGGGCTGGGCCCTTCCTTGTGGGAGAAGGAGCCGGACGTTTGCCTTTTCGGCAAGAGGCTCTGCCGCGGCCGAGCGCCATGAGATGTTGCGTCTCTGGGAAAGCACAGATTCCCACTGCTGTTGTGCCTGTAGATAGGGCGCCAAGGCACCATGAAGAGCAGCAACAGCTTTCAGGGCTGGGCCCTTCCTTGTGGGAGAAGGAGCCGGACGTTTGCCTTTTCGGCAAGAGGCTCTGCCGCGGCCGAGTGCCATGAGATGTTGCGTCTCTGGGAAAGCACAGATCCCCAGTGCTGTTGTGCCTGTAGGTAGGGCACCAAGGCACCGTGAAGAGCAGCAAGAGCTTTGAGGGCTGGGCCCTTCCTTGTGGGAGAAGGAGCCGGACGTTTGCCTTTTCGGCAAGAGGCTCTGCCGCGGACGAGCGCCATGAGATGTTGCGTCTCTGGGAAAGCACAGATTCCCACTGCTGTTGTGCCTGTAGATAGGGCGCCAAGGCACCATGAAGAGCAGCAACAGCTTTCAGGGCTTGGCCCTTCCTTGTGGGAGAAAGAGCTGGACGTTTGCCTTTTCGACAAGAGGCTCTGCGGCGGCCGAGCGCCATGAGATGTTGCGTCTCTGGGAAAGCACAGATCCCCACTGCTCTTCTGCCTGTAGATAAGGCACCAAGGGTAGGTGAAGAGCAGCAAGAGCTTTCAGGGCTGGGCCCTTCCTTGTGGGAGAAGGAGCCGGACGTTTGCCTTTTTGGCAAGAGGCTCTGCCGCGGCCGAGATCCATGAGATGTTGCGTCTCTGGGAAAGCACAGATCCCCACTGCTGTTGTGCCTGTAGATAGGGCGCCAAGGCACCGTGAAGAGCAGCAACATCTTTCAGGGCTGGGCCCTTTCTTGTGGGAGAAGGAGCCGGACGTTTGCCTTTTCAGCAAGAGGCTCTGCGGCGGCCGAGCGCCATGAGATGTTGCGTCTCTGGGAAAGCACAGATCCCCAGTGCTGTTGTGCCTGTAGATAGGGCGCCAAGGCACCGTGAAGAGCAGCAAGAGCTTTCAGGGCTGGGCCCTTCCTTGTGGGAGAAGGAGCCGGACGTTTGCCTTTTCGGCAAGAGGCTCTGCCGCGTCCGGGCGCCATGAGATGTTGCGTCTCTGGGAAAGCACAGATCCCCACTGCTGTTGTGCCTGTAGATAGGGCACAAAGACACCGTGAAGAGCAGCAACAGCTTTTATGGCTGGGCCCTTCCTTGTGGGAGAAGGAGCCGGACGTTTGACTTTGCGGCAAGAGGCTCTGCCACGGCCGAGCACCATGAGATGTTGCGTCTCTGGGAAAGCACACATCCCCAGTGCTGTTGTGCCTGTAGGTAGGGCGCCAAGGCACCGTGAAGAGCAGCGAGAGCTTTCAGGGCTGGGCCCTTCCTTGTGGGAGAAGGAGCCGGACGTTTGCCTTTTCGGCAAGAGGCTCTGCCGCGCCCGGGCGCCACGAGATGTTGCGTTTCTGGGAAAGCACAGGTCCCCACTGCTGTTGTGCCTGTAGATAGGGCGCCAAGGCACCGTGAAGAGCAGCAAGAGCTTTCAGGGCTGGGCCCTTCCTTGTGGGAGAAGGAGCCGGACGTTTGCCTTTTCGGCAAGAGGCTCTGCCGCGGCCGAGTGCCATGAGATGTTGCGTCTCTGGGAAAGCACAGATCCCCAGTGCTGTTGTGCCTGTAGGTAGGGCACCAAGGCACCGTGAAGAGCAGCAAGAGCTTTGAGGGCTGGGCCCTTCCTTGTGGGAGAAGGAGCCGGACGTTTGCCTTTTCGGCAAGAGGCTCTGCCGCGGCCGAGCGCCATGAGATGTTGCGTCTCTGGGAAAGCACAGATTCCCACTGCTGTTGTGCCTGTAGATAGGGCGCCAAGGCACCATGAAGAGCAGCAACAGCTTTCAGGGCTTGGCCCTTCCTTGTGGGAGAAAGAGCTGGACGTTTGCCTTTTCGACAAGAGGCTCTGCGGCGGCCGAGCGCCATGAGATGTTGCGTCTCTGGGAAAGCACACATCCCCACTGCTGTTGTGCCTGTAGATAGGGCGCCAAGGCACCGTGAAGAGCAGCAAGAGCTTTCAGGGCTGGGCCCTTCCTTGTGGGAGAAGGAGCCGGACGTTTGCCTTTTCGGCAAGAGGTTCTGCCGCGGCCGAGCGCCATGAGATGTTGCGTCTCTGGGAACGCACAGATCCCCACTGCTGTTGTGCCTCTAGATAAGGCACAAAGGGTAGGTGAAGAGCAGCAACAGCTTTCATGGCTTGGCGCTTCCTTGTGGGAGAAGGAGCCGGACGTTTGCCTTTTCGGCAAGAGGCTCTGCCGCGGCCGAGCGCCATGAGATGTTGCGTCTCTGGGAAAGCACAGATCCCCACTGCTGTTGTGCCTGTAGGTAGGGCGCCAAGGCACCGTGAAGAGCAGCAACAGCTTTGAGGGCTGGGCCCTTCCTTGTGGGAGAAGGAGCCGGACGTTTGCCTTTTCGGCAAGAGGCTCTGCCGCGTCCGGGCGCCATGAGATGTTGCGTCTCTGGGAAAGCACAGATCCCCAGAGCTGTTGTGCCTGTAGATAGGGCGCCAAGGCACCGTGAAGAGCAGCAAGAGCTTTGAGGGCTGGGCCCTTCCTTGTGGGAGAAGGAGCCGGACGTTTGCCTTTTCGGCAAGAGGCTCTGCCGCGTCCGGGCGCCATGAGATGTTGCGTCTCTGGGAAAGCACAGATCCCCACTGCTGTTGTGCCTGTAGATAGGGCACAAAGACACCGTGAAGAGCAGCAACAGCTTTCATGGCTTGGCGCTTCCTTGTGGGAGAAGGAGCCGGACGTTTGCCTTTTCGGCAAGAGGCTCTGCCGCGGCCGAGCGCCATGAGATGTTGCGTCTCTGGGAAAGCACAGATCCCCACTGCTGTTGTGCCTGTAGGTAGGGCGCCAAGGCACCGTGAAGAGCAGCAACAGCTTTGAGGGCTGGGCCCTTCCTTGTGGGAGAAGGAGCCGGACGTTTGCCTTTTCGGCAAGAGGCTCTGCCGCGTCCGGGCGCCATGAGATGTTGCGTCTCTGGGAAAGCACAGATCCCCAGAGCTGTTGTGCCTGTAGATAGGGTGCCAAGGGTAGGTGAAGAGCAGCAAGAGCTTTCAGGGCTGGGCCCATCCTTGTGGGAGAAGGAGCCGGACGTTTGCCTTTTCGGCAAGAGGCTCTGCCGCGGCTGAGCGCCATGAGATCTTGCGTCTCTGGGAAAGCACAGATCCCCACTGCTGTTGTGCCTGTAGATAGGGCACAAAGACACCGTGAAGAGCAGCAACAGCTTTCATGGCTGGGCCCTTCCTTGTGGGAGAAGGAGCCGGACGTTTGCCTTTTCGGCAAGAGGCTCTGCCACGGCCGAGCACCATGAGATGTTGCGTCTCTGGGAAAGCACACATCCCCAGTGCTGTTGTGCCTGTAGGTAGGGCGCCAAGGCAACGTGAAGAGCAGCAAGAGCTTTGAGGGCTGGGCCCTTCCTTGTGGGAGAAGGAGCCGGACGTTTGCCTTTTCGGCAAGAGGCTCTGCCGCGGCCGAGCGCCATGAGCTGTTGCGTCTCTGGGAAAGCACAGATCCCCAGAGCTGTTGTGCCTGTAGATAGGGTGCCAAGCGTAGGTGAAGAGCAGCAAGAGCTTTCAGGGCTGGGCCCTTCCTTGTGGGAGAAGGAGCCGGACGTTTGCCTTTTCGGCAAGAGGCTCTGCCGCGCCCGGGCGCCATGAGATGTTGCGTTTCTGGGAAAGCACAGGTCCCCACTGCTGTTGTGCCTGTAGATAGGGCGCCAAGGCACCGTGAAGAGCAGCAAGAGCTTTCAGGGCTGGGCCCTTCCTTGTGGGAGAAGGAGCCGGACGTTTGCCTTTTCGGCAAGAGGCTCTGCCGCGGCCGAGTGCCATGAGATGTTGCGTCTCTGGGAAAGCACAGATCCCCAGTGCTGTTGTGCCTGTAGGTAGGGCACCAAGGCACCGTGAAGAGCAGCAAGAGCTTTGAGGGCTGGGCCCTTCCTTGTGGGAGAAGGAGCCGGACGTTTGCCTTTTCGGCAAGAGGCTCTGCCGCGGCCGAGCGCCATGAGATGTTGCGTCTCTGGGAAAGCACAGATCCCCACTGCTGTTGTGCCTGTAGATAGGGCGCCAAGGCACCATGAAGAGCAGCAACAGCTTTCAGGGCTTGGCCCTTCCTTGTGGGAGAAAGAGCTGGACGTTTGCCTTTTCGACAAGAGGCTCTGCGGCGGCCGAGCGCCATGAGATGTTGCGTCTCTGGGAAAGCACAGATCCCCACTGCTCTTCTGCCTGTAGATAAGGCACCAAGGGTAGGTGAAGAGCAGCAAGAGCTTTCAGGGCTGGGCCCTTCCTTGTGGGAGAAGGAGCCGGACGTTTGCCTTTTTGGCAAGAGGCTCTGCCGCGGCCGAGATCCATGAGATGTTGCGTCTCTGGGAAAGCACAGATCCCCACTGCTGTTGTGCCTGTAGATAGGGCGCCAAGGCACCGTGAAGAGCAGCAAGAGCTTTCAGGGCTGGGCCCTTCCTTGTGGGAGAAGGAGCCGGACGTTTGCCTTTTCGGCAAGAGGCTCTGCCGCGGCCGAGTGCCATGAGATGTTGCGTCTCTGGGAAAGCACAGATCCCCAGTGCTGTTGTGCCTGTAGGTAGGGCACCAAGGCACCGTGAAGAGCAGCAAGAGCTTTGAGGGCTGGGCCCTTCCTTGTGGGAGAAGGAGCCGGACGTTTGCCTTTTCGGCAAGAGGCTCTGCCGCGGCCGAGCGCCATGAGATGTTGCGTCTCTGGGAAAGCACAGATTCCCACTGCTGTTGTGCCTGTAGATAGGGCGCCAAGGCACCATGAAGAGCAGCAACAGCTTTCAGGGCTTGGCCCTTCCTTGTGGGAGAAAGAGCTGGACGTTTGCCTTTTCGACAAGAGGCTCTGCGGCGGCCGAGCGCCATGAGATGTTGCGTCTCTGGGAAAGCACAGATCCCCACTGCTCTTCTGCCTGTAGATAAGGCACCAAGGGTAGGTGAAGAGCAGCAAGAGCTTTCAGGGCTGGGCCCTTCCTTGTGGGAGAAGGAGCCGGACGTTTGCCTTTTTGGCAAGAGGCTCTGCCGCGGCCGAGATCCATGAGATGTTGCGTCTCTGGGAAAGCACAGATCCCCACTGCTGTTGTGCCTGTAGATAGGGCGCCAAGGCACCGTGAAGAGCAGCAACATCTTTCAGGGCTGGGCCCTTTCTTGTGGGAGAAGGAGCCGGACGTTTGCCTTTTCAGCAAGAGGCTCTGCGGCGGCCGAGCGCCATGAGATGTTGCGTCTCTGGGAAAGCACAGATCCCCAGTGCTGTTGTGCCTGTAGATAGGGCGCCAAGGCACCGTGAAGAGCAGCAAGAGCTTTCAGGGCTGGGCCCTTCCTTGTGGGAGAAGGAGCCGGACGTTTGCCTTTTCGGCAAGAGGCTCTGCCGCGTCCGGGCGCCATGAGATGTTGCGTCTCTGGGAAAGCACAGATCCCCACTGCTGTTGTGCCTGTAGATAGGGCACAAAGACACCGTGAAGAGCAGCAACAGCTTTCATGGCTGGGCCCTTCCTTGTGGGAGAAGGAGCCGGACGTTTGACTTTTCGGCAAGAGGCTCTGCCACGGCCGAGCACCATGAGATGTTGCGTCTCTGGGAAAGCACACATCCCCAGTGCTGTTGTGCCTGTAGGTAGGGCGCCAAGGCACCGTGAAGAGCAGCGAGAGCTTTCAGGGCTGGGCCCTTCCTTGTGGGAGAAGGAGCCGGACGTTTCCCTTTTCGGCAAGAGGCTCTGCCGCGGCCGAGCGCCATGAGATGTTGCGTTTCTGGGAAAGCACAGGTCCCCACTGCTGTTGTGCCTGTAGATAGGGCGCCAAGGCACCGTGAAGAGCAGCAAGAGCTTTGAGGGCTGGGCCCTTCCTTGTGGGAGAAGGAGCCGGACGTTTGCCTTTTCGGCAAGAGGCTCTGCCGCGGCCGAGTGCCATGAGATGTTGCGTCTCTGGGAAAGCACAGATCCCCAGTGCTGTTGTGCCTGTAGGTAGGGCACCAAGGCACCGTGAAGAGCAGCAAGAGCTTTGAGGGCTGGGCCCTTCCTTGTGGGAGAAGGAGCCGGACGTTTCCCTTTTCGGCAAGAGGCTCTGCCGCGGCCGAGCGCCATGAGCTGTTGCGTCTCTGGGAAAGCACAGATTCCCACTGCTGTTGTGCCTGTAGATAGGGCGCCAAGGCACCATGAAGAGCAGCAACAGCTTTCAGGGCTGGGCCCTTCCTTGTGGGAGAAGGAGCCGGACGTTTGCCTTTTCGGCAAGAGGCTCTGCCGCGGCCGAGTGCCATGAGATGTTGCGTCTCTGGGAAAGCACAGATCCCCAGTGCTGTTGTGCCTGTAGGTAGGGCACCAAGGCACCGTGAAGAGCAGCAAGAGCTTTGAGGGCTGGGCCCTTCCTTGTGGGAGAAGGAGCCGGACGTTTGCCTTTTCGGCAAGAGGCTCTGCCGCGGACGAGCGCCATGAGATGTTGCGTCTCTGGGAAAGCACAGATTCCCACTGCTGTTGTGCCTGTAGATAGGGCGCCAAGGCACCATGAAGAGCAGCAACAGCTTTCAGGGCTTGGCCCTTCCTTGTGGGAGAAAGAGCTGGACGTTTGCCTTTTCGACAAGAGGCTCTGCGGCGGCCGAGCGCCATGAGATGTTGCGTCTCTGGGAAAGCACAGATCCCCACTGCTCTTCTGCCTGTAGATAAGGCACCAAGGGTAGGTGAAGAGCAGCAAGAGCTTTCAGGGCTGGGCCCTTCCTTGTGGGAGAAGGAGCCGGACGTTTGCCTTTTTGGCAAGAGGCTCTGCCGCGGCCGAGATCCATGAGATGTTGCGTCTCTGGGAAAGCACAGATCCCCACTGCTGTTGTGCCTGTAGATAGGGCGCCAAGGCACCGTGAAGAGCAGCAACATCTTTCAGGGCTGGGCCCTTCCTTGTGGGAGAAGGAGCCGGACGTTTGCCTTTTCAGCAAGAGGCTCTGCGGCGGCCGAGCGCCATGAGATGTTGCGTCTCTGGGAAAGCACAGATCCCCACTGCTGTTGTGCCTGTAGATAGGGCGCCAAGGCACCGTGAAGAGCAGCAAGAGCTTTCAGGGCTGGGCCCTTCCTTGTGGGAGAAGGAGCCGGACGTTTGCCTTTTCGGCAAGAGGCTCTGCCGCGCCCGGGCGCCATGAGATGTTGCGTTTCTGGGAAAGCACAGGTCCCCACTGCTGTTGTGCCTGTAGATAGGGCGCCAAGGCACCGTGAAGAGCAGCAAGAGCTTTGAGGGCTGGGCCCTTCCTTGTGGGAGAAGGAGCCGGACGTTTGCCTTTTCGGCAAGAGGCTCTGCCGCGGCCGAGTGCCATGAGATGTTGCGTCTCTGGGAAAGCACAGATCCCCAGTGCTGTTGTGCCTGTAGGTAGGGCACCAAGGCACCGTGAAGAGCAGCAAGAGCTTTGAGGGCTGGGCCCTTCCTTGTGGGAGAAGGAGCCGGACGTTTGCCTTTTCGGCAAGAGGCTCTGCCGCGGCCGAGCGCCATGAGATGTTGCGTCTCTGGGAAAGCACAGATTCCCACTGCTGTTGTGCCTGTAGATAGGGCGCCAAGGCACCATGAAGAGCAGCAACAGCTTTCAGGGCTTGGCCCTTCCTTGTGGGAGAAAGAGCTGGACGTTTGCCTTTTCGACAAGAGGCTCTGCGGCGGCCGAGCGCCATGAGATGTTGCGTCTCTGGGAAAGCACACATCTCCAATGCTGTTGTGCCTGTAGATAGGGCGCCAAGGCACCGTGAAGAGCAGCAAGAGCTTTGAGGGCTGGGCCCTTCCTTGTGGGAGAAGGAGCCGGACGTTTGCCTTTTCGGCAAGAGGTTCTGCCGCGGCCGAGCGCCATGAGATGTTGCGTCTCTGGGAACGCACAGATCCCCACTGCTGTTGTGCCTGTAGATAAGGCACCAAGGGTAGGTGAAGAGCAGCAAGAGCTTTCAGGGCTGGGCCCTTCCTTGTGGGAGAAGGAGCCGGACGTTTGCCTTTTCGGCAAGAGGCTCTGCCGCGGCCGAGCGCCATGGATGTTGCATCTCAGGGAAAGCACAGATCCCCACTGCTCTTCTGCCTGTAGATAAGGCACCAAGGGTAGGTGAAGAGCAGCAAGAGCTTTCAGGGCTGGGCCATTCCTTGTGGGAGAAGGAGCCGGACATTTGCCTTTTCGGCAAGAGGCTCTGCCGCGGCCGAGATCCATGAGATGTTGCGTCTCTGGGAAAGCACAGATCCCCACTGCTGTTGTGCCTGTAGATAGGGCGCCAAGGCACCGTGAAGAGCAGCAAGAGCTTTCAGGGCTGGGCCCTTTCTTGTGGGAGAAGGAGCCGGACGTTTGCCTTTTCAGCAAGAGGCTCTGCCGCGGCCGAGCGCCATGAGATGTTGCGTCTCTGGGAAAGCACAGATCCCCACTGCTGTTGTGCCTGTAGATAGGGCGCCAAGGCACCGTGAAGAGCAGCAAGAGCTTTGAGGGCTGGGCCCTTCCTTGTGGGAGAAGGAGCCGGACGTTTGCCTTTTCGGCAAGAGGCTCTGCCGCGTCCGGGCGCCA